>NW_027150118.1:0-88925 GCF_031143425.1 Pleurodeles waltl | reverse complement strand
GGGCTGGGATTCTGACTGGCTGTTGGTTCTCGGGCTCTGATTGGTGGGTAGGGCTGGGATTCTGACTGGCTGTTGGTTCTCGGGCTCTGATTGGTGGGTAGGGCTGGGATTCTGACTGGCTGTTGGTTCTCGGGCTCTGATTGGTGGGTAGGGCTGGGATTCTGACTGGCTGTTGGTTCTCGGGCTCTGATTGGTGGGTAGGGCTGGGTTTCTGACTGGCTGTTGGTTCTCGGGCTCTGATTGGTGGGTAGGGCTGGGATTCTGACTGGCTGTTGGTTCTCGGGCTCTGATTGGTGGGTAGGGCTGGGATTCTGACTGGCTGTTGGTTCTCGGGCTCTGATTGGTGGGTAGGGCTGGGATTCTGACTGGCTGTTGGTTCTCGGGCTGTGATTGGTGGGTAGGGCTGGGATTCTGACTGGCTGGTGGTTCTCGGGCTCTGATTGGTGGTCTTGGCTGGGATTCTGATTGGCTGTTGGTTCTCGGGCTCTGATTGGTGGTTAGGGCGGGTAGGGCTGGGATTCTGATTGGCTGTTGGTTCTCGGGCTCTGATTGGTGGGTAGGGCTTGGATTCTGACTGGCTGTTGGTTCTCGGGCTCTGATTGGTGGGTAGGGCTGGGATTCTGACTGGCTGTTGGTTCTCGGGCTCTGATTGGTGGGTAGGGCTGGGATTCTCACTGGCTGTTGGTTCTCGGGCTCTGATTGGTGGGTAGGGCTGGGATTCTGACTGGCTGTTGGTTCTCGGGCTCTGATTGGTGGGTAGGGCTGGGATTCTGACTGGCTGTTGGTTCTCGGGCTCCGATTCGTGGGTAGGGCTGGGATTCTGACTGGCTGTTGGTTCTCGGGCTCCGATTCGTGGGTAGGGCTGGGATTCTGACTGGCTGTTGGTTCTCGGGCCGTGATTGGTGGGTAGGGCTTGGATTCTGATTGGCTGCTGGTTCTCGGCTCCGATTGGTGGGTAGGGCTGGGATTCTGACTGGCTGTTGGTTCTCGGGCTGTGATTGGTGGGTAGGGCTGGGATTCTGACTGGCTGTTGGTTCTCGGGCTGTGATTGGTGGGTAGGGCTGGGATTCTGACTGGCTGTTGGTTCTCGGGCTGTGATTGGTGGGTAGGGCTGGGATTCTGACTGGCTGTTGGTTCTCGGGCTCTGATTGGTGGTTAGGGCTGGGATTCTGACTGGCTGTTGGGATTCTGAGTGGCTGTTGGTTCTCGGGCTCTGATTGGTGGTTAGGGCTGGGATTCTGACTGGCTGTTGGTTCTCGGGCTCTGATTGGTGGGTAGGGCTGGGATTCTGACTGGCTGTTGGTTCTCGGGCTCATATTGGTGGGTCGGGCTGGGATTCTGACTGGCTGTTGGTTGTCGAGCTCTGATTGGTGGGTAGGGCTGGGATTCTGACTGGCTGTTGGTTCTCGGGCTCTGATTGGTGGGTAGGGCTGGGATTCTGATTGGCTGTTGGTTCTCGGGCTCTGATTGGTGGTTGGGGCGGGTAGGGCTGGGATTCTGATTGGCTGTTGGTTCTCGGGTTCTGATTGGTTGGTAGGGCTGGGATTCTGATTGGCTGTTGGTTCTCTGGCTCTGATTGGTGGTTAGGGCTGGGATTCTGACTGGCTGTTGGTTCTCGGGCTCTGATTGGTGGGTAGGGCTGGGATTCTGACTGGCTGTTGGTTCTCGGGCTCTGATTGGTGGTTAGGGCTGGGATTCTGACTGGCTGTAGGTTCTCGGGCTCTGATTGGTGGTTAGGGCTGGGATTCTGACTGGCTGTTGGTTCTCGGGCTCTGATTGGTGGGTAGGGCTGTTATTCTGACTGGCTGTTGGTTCTCGGGCTCTGGTTGGTGGTTAGGGCTGGGATTCTGATTGGCTGTTGGTTCTCGGGCTGTGATTGGTGGTTAGGGCTGGGATTCTGATTGGCTGTTGGTTCTCGGGCTGTGATTGGTGGGTAGGGCTGGGATTCTGATTGGCTGTGTTTCTCGGGCTCTGATTGGTGGGTAGGGCTGGGATTCTGATTGGCTGTTGGTTCTCGGCTCTGATTGGTGGGTAGGGCTGGGATTCTGATTGGCTGTTGGTTCTCGGGCTCTGACTGGTGGTTAGGGCTGGGATTCTGATTGGCTGTTGGTTCTCGGGCTCTGATTGGTGGTTAGGGCGGGTAGGGCTGAGATTCTGATTGGCTGTTGGTTCTCGGGCTCTGATTGGTGGGTAGGGCTGGGATTCTGATTGGCTGTTGGTTCTCCTGCTCTGATTGGTGGTTAGGGCTGGGATTCTGATTGGCTGTTGGTTCTCGGGCTCAGATTGGTGGTTAGGGCTGGGATTCTGATTGGCTGTTGGTTCTCGGGCTCTGATTGGTGGTTAGGGCTGGGATTTTGACTAGCTGTTGGTTCTCGGGCTCTGATTGGTGGTTAGGGCTGGGATTCTGACTGGCTGTTGGTTCTCGGGCTCTGATTGGTGGGTAGGGCTGGGATTCTGATTGGCTGTTGGCTCTCGGGCTCTGATTGGTGGGTCGGGCTGTAATTCTGATTGGCTGTTTGTTCTCGGGCTCTGATTGGTGGGTAGGGCTGGGATTCTGACTGGCTGTTGGTTCTCGGGCTCTGATTGGTGGTTAGGGCTGGGATTCTGACTAGCTGTTGGTTCTCGGGCTCTGATTGGTGGTTAGGGCTGGGATTCTGACTGGCTGTTAGTTCTCGGGCTCTGATTGGTGGTTAGGGCTGGGATTCTGACTGGCTGTTGGTTCTCGGGCTGTGATTGGTGGGTAGGGCTGGGATTCTGATTGGCTGTTGGTTCTCGGGCTCTGATTGGTGGGTAGTGCTTGGATTCTGATTGGCTGTTGGTTCTCGGGCTCTGATTGGTGGGTAGGGCTGGGATTCTGACTGGCTGTTGGTTCTCGGGCTCTGATTGGTGGGTAGGGCTGGGATTCTGACTGGCTGTTGGTTCTCGGGCTCTGATTGGTGGGTAGGGCTGGGATTCTGATTGGCTGTTGGTTCTCGGGCTCTGATTGGTGGGTAGGGCTGGGATTCTGATTGGCTGTTGGTTCTCGGGCTCTGATTGGTGCTTAGGGCTGGGATTCTGATTGGCTGTTGGTTCTCGGGCTGTGATTGGTGGTTAGGGCGGGTAGGGCTGGGATTCTTATTGGCTGTTGGTTCTCGGGCTCTGATTGGTGGTTAGGGCTGGGATTCTGACTGGCTGTTGGTTCTCGGGCTCTGATTGGTGGGTAGGGCTGGGATTCTGACTGGCTGTTGGTTCTCGGGCTCTGATTGGTGGGTAGGGCTGGGATTCTGACTGGCTGTTGGTTCTCGGGCTCTGATTGGTCGGTAGAGCTGGGATTCTGACTGGCTGTTGGTTCTCGGGCTCTGATTGGTGGTTAGGGCTGGGATTCTGACTGGCTGTTGGTTCTCGGGCTCTGATTGGTGGTTAGGGCTGGGATTCTGACTGGCTGTTGGTTCTCGGGCTCTGATTGGTGGGTAGAGCGGGTAGGGCTGGGATTCTGATTGGCTGTTGGTTCTCGGGCTATGATTGGTGGGTAGGGCTGGGATTCTGATTGACTGTTGGTTCTCGGGCTCTGATTAGTGGATAGGGCTGGGATTCTGACTGGCTGTTGGTTCTCGTGCTCTGATTGGTGGGTAGGGCTGGGATTCTGACTGGCTGTTGGTTCTCGGGCTGTGATTGGTGGTTAGGGCGGGTAGGGCTGGGATTCTGATTGGCTGTTGGTTCTCGGGCTCTGATTGGTGGGTAGAGCTGGGATTCTGACTGGCTGTTGGTTCTCGGGCTCTGATTGGTGCTTAGGGCTTGGATTCTGACTGGCTGTTGGTTCTCGGGCTCTGATTGGTGGTTAGGGCTGGGATTCTGACTGGCTGTTGGTTCTCGTGCTCTGATTGGTGGGTAGGGCTGGGATTCTGACTGGCTGTTGGTTCTCGTGCTCTGATTGGTGGGTAGGGCTGGGATTCTGACTGGCTGTTGGTTCTCGGGCTCTGATTGGTGGGTAGGGCTGGGATTCTGACTGGCTGTTGGTTCTCGGGCTCTGATTGGTGGGTAGGGCTGGGATTCTGACTGGCTGTTGGTTCTCGGGCTCTGATTGGTGGGTAGGGCTGGGATTCTGACTGGCTGTTGGTTCTCGGGCTCTGATTGGTGGTTAGGGCTGGGATTCTGATTGGCTGTTGGTTCTCGGGCTGTGATTGGTGGTTAGGGCGGGTAGGGCTGGGATTCTGATTGGCTGTTGGTTCTCGGGCTATGATTGGTGGGTAGGGCTGGAATTCTGATTGACTGTTGGTTCTCGGGCTCTGATTGGTGGGTAGGGCTGGGATTCTGATTGGCTGTTGGTTCTCGGGATCTGATTGGTGGTTAGGGCTGGGATTCTGATTGGCTGTTGGTTCTCGGGCTCTGATTGGTGGGTAGGGCTGGGATTCTGACTGGCTGTTGGTTCTCGGGCTCTGATTGGTGGGTAGGGCTGGGATTCTGACTGGCTGTTGGTTCTCGGGCTCTGATTGGTGGTTAGGGCTGGGATTCTGACTGGCTGTTGGTTCTCGGGCTGTGATTGGTGGTTAGGGCAGGGATTCTGACTGGCTGTTGGTTCTCGTGCTGTGATTGGTGGGTAGGGCTGTGATTCTGGTTGGCTATTGGTTCTCGGGCTGTGATTGGTGCTTAGGGCTGGGATTCTGATTGGCTGTTGGTTCTCGGGCTGTGATTGGTGGGTAGGCCTGGGATTCTGATTGGCTGTTGGTTCTCGGGCTGTGATTGGTGGGTAGGGCTGGGATTCTGACTGGCTGTTGGTTCTCGTGCTCTGATTGGTGGGTAGGGCTGGGATTCTGACTGGCTGTTTGTTCTCGGGCTCTGATTGGTGGGTAGGGCTGGGATTCTGACTGGCTGTTGGTTCTCGGGCTGTGATTGGTGGTTAGGGCTGGGATTCTGATTGGCTGTTGGTTCTCGGGCTCTGATTGGTGGTTAGGGCGGGTAGGGCTGGGATTCTGATTGGCTGTTGGTTCTCGGGCTCTGATTGGTGGGTAGGGCTGGGATTCTGACTGGCTGTTGGTTCTCGGGCTCTGATTGGTGGGTAGGGCTGGGATTCTGACTGGCTGTTGGTTCTCGGGCTCTGATTGGTGGGTAGGGCTGGGATTCTGTCTGGCTGTTGGTTCTCGGGCTCTGATTGGTGGGTAGGGCTGGGATTCTGACTGGCTGTTGGTTCTCGGGCTCTGATTGGTGGGTAGGGCTGGGATTCTGACTGGCTGTTGGTTCTCGGGCTCCGATTGGTGGGTAGGGCTGGGATTCTGACTGGCTTTTGGTTCTCGGGCTCCGATTGGTGGGTAGGGCTGGGATTCTGACTGGCTGTTGGTTCTCGGGCTCCGATTGGTGGGTAGGGCTGGGATTCTGACTGGCTGCTGGTTCTCGGGCTCCGATTGGTGGGTAGGGCTGGGATTCTGACTGGCTGTTGGTTCTCGGGCTGTGATTGGTGGGTAGGGCTGGGATTCTGACTGGCTGTTGGTTCTCGGGCTCTGATTGGTGGTTAGGGCTGGGATTCTGACTGGCTGTTGGGATTCTGACTGGCTGTTGGTTCTCGGGCTCTGATTGGTGGGTCGGGCTGGGATTCTGACTGGCTGTTGGTTCTCGGGCTCTGATTGGTGGGTAGGGCTGGGATTCTGACTGGCTGTTGGTTCTCAGGCTCTGATTGGTGGGAGGGCTGGGATTCTGATTGGCTCTTGGTCCTCGGTCTCTGATTGGTGGTTAGGGCGGGTAGGGCTGGAATTCTGATTGGCTGTTGGTTCTCGGGCTGTGATTGGTGGGTAGGGCTGGGATTCTGATTGGCTGTTGGTTCTCGGGCTCTGATTGGTTGGTAGGGCTGGGATTCTGACTGGCTGTTGGTTTTCGGGCTCCGATTGGTGGGTAGGGCTGGGATTCTGACTGGCTGTTGGTTCTCGGGCTCTGATTGGTGGGTAGGGCTGGGATTCTGACTGGCTGCTGGTTCTCGGGCTCTGATTGGTGGTTAGGGTTGGGATTCTGACTGGCTGTTGGTTCTCGGGCTCTGATTGGTGGTTAGGGCTGGGATTCTGACTGGCTGTTGGTTTTCGGGCTCCGATTGGTGGTTAGGGCTGGGATTCTGACTGGCTGTTGGTTCTCGGGCTCCGATTGGTGGTTAGGGCTGGGATTCTGACTGGCTGTTGGTTCTCGGGCTCTGATTGGTGGGTAGGGCCGGGATTCTGATTGGCTGTTGGTTCTCGGGCTGTTATTGATGGTTAGGGCTGGGATTCTGATTGGCTGTTGGTTCTCGGGCTGTGATTGGTGGGTAGGGCTGGGATTCTGATTGGCTGTTGGTTCTCGGGCTGTTATTGATGGTTAGGGCTGGGATTCTGATTGGCTGTTGGTTCTCGGGCTGTGATTGGTGGGTAGGGCTGGGATTCTGATTGGCTGTTGGTTCTCGGGCTCTGATTGGTGGGTAGGGCTGGGATTCTGATTGGCTGTTGGTTCTCGGGCTCTGATTGGTGGGTAGGGCTGGGATTCTGATTGGCTGTTGGTTCTCGGGCTCTGATTGGTGGTTAGGGCTGGGATTCTGATTGGCTGTTGGTTCTCGGGCTCTGATTGGTGGTTAGGGCTGGGATTCTGATTGGCTGTTGGTTCTCGGGCTGTGATTGGTGGTTAGGGCGGGTAGGGCTGGGATTCTGATTGGCTGTTGGTTCTCGGGCTCTGATTGGTCGGTAGAGCTGGGATTCTGACTGGCTGTTGGTTCTCGGGCTCTGATTGGTGGGTAGGGCTGGGATTCTGACTGGCTGTTGGTTCTCGGGCTCTGATTGGTGGGTAGGGCTGGGATTCTGACTGGCTGTTGGTTCTCGGGCTCTGATTGGTGGGTAGGGCTGGGATTCTGACTGGCTGTTGGTTCTCGGGCTCTGATTGGTGGGTAGGGCTGGGATTCTGACTGGCTGTTGGTTCTCGTGCTCTGATTGGTGGGTAGGGCTGGGATTCTGACTGGCTGTTGGTTCTCGGGCTCTGATTGGTGGGTAGGGCTGGGATTCTGACTGGCTGTTGGTTCTCGGGCTCTGATTGGTGGGTAGGGCTGGGATTCTGACTGGCTGTTGGTTCTCGTGCTCTGATTGGTGGGTAGGGCTGGGTTTCTGACTGGCTGTTGGTTCTCGGGCTCTGATTGGTGGGTAGGGCTGGGATTCTGACTGGCTGTTGGTTCTCGGGCTCTGATTGGTGGGTAGGGCTGGGATTCTGACTGGCTGTTGGTTCTCGGGCTGTGATTGGTGGGTAGGGCTGGGATTCTGACTGGCTGTTGGTTCTCGGGCTCTGATTGGTGGTCTTGGCTGGGATTCTGACTGGCTGTTGGTTCTCGGGCTCTGATTGGTGGGTAGGGCGGGGATTCTGACTGGCTGTTGGTTCTCGGGCTGTGATTGGTGGGTAGGGCTGGGATTCTGACTGGCTGTTGGTTCTCGGGCTCTGATTGGTGGTCTTGGCTGGGATTCTGATTGGCTGTTGGTTCTCGTGCTCTGATTGGTGGGTAGGGCTGGGATTCTGACTGGCTGTTGGTTCTCGGGCTCTGATTGGTGGGTAGGGCTGGGATTCTGACTGGCTGTTGGTTCTCGGGCTCTGATTGGTGGGTAGGGCTGGGATTCTGACTGGCTGTTGGTTCTCGGGCTCTGATTGGTGGGTAGGGCTGGGATTCTGACTGGCTGTTGGTTCTCGGGCTCTGATTGGTGGGTAGGGCTGGGATTCTGACTGGCTGTTGGTTCTCGGGCTCTGATTGGTGGGTAGGGCTGGGTTTCTGACTGGCTGTTGGTTCTCGGGCTCTGATTGGTGGGTAGGGCTGGGATTCTGACTGGCTGTTGGTTCTCGGGCTCTGATTGGTGGGTAGGGCTGGGATTCTGACTGGCTGTTGGTTCTCGGGCTCTGATTGGTGGGTAGGGCTGGGATTCTGACTGGCTGTTGGTTCTCGGGCTCTGATTGGTGGGTAGGGGTGGGATTCTGACTGGCTGTTGGTTCTCGGGCTGTGATTGGTGGGTAGGGCTGGGATTCTGACTGGCTGGTGGTTCTCGGGCTCTGATTGGTGGTCTTGGCTGGGATTCTGATTGGCTGTTGGTTCTCGGGCTCTGATTGGTGGTTAGGGCGGGTAGGGCTGGGATTCTGATTGGCTGTTGGTTCTCGGGCTCTGATTGGTGGGTAGGGCTTGGATTCTGACTGGCTGTTGGTTCTCGGGCTCTGATTGGTGGGTAGGGCTGGGATTCTGACTGGCTGTTGGTTCTCGGGCTCTGATTGGTGGGTAGGGCTGGGATTCTCACTGGCTGTTGGTTCTCGGGCTCTGATTGGTGGGTAGGGCTGGGATTCTGACTGGCTGTTGGTTCTCGGGCTCTGATTGGTGGGTAGGGCTGGGATTCTGACTGGCTGTTGGTTCTCGGGCTCCGATTCGTGGGTAGGGCTGGGATTCTGACTGGCTGTTGGTTCTCGGGCTCCGATTCGTGGGTAGGGCTGGGATTCTGACTGGCTGTTGGTTCTCGGGCCGTGATTGGTGGGTAGGGCTTGGATTCTGATTGGCTGCTGGTTCTCGGGCTCCGATTGGTGGGTAGGGCTGGGATTCTGACTGGCTGTTGGTTCTCGGGCTGTGATTGGTGGGTAGGGCTGGGATTCTGACTGGCTGTTGGTTCTCGGGCTGTGATTGGTGGGTAGGGCTGGGATTCTGACTGGCTGTTGGTTCTCGGGCTGTGATTGGTGGGTAGGGCTGGGATTCTGACTGGCTGTTGGATCTCGGGCTCTGATTGGTGGTTAGGGCTGGGATTCTGACTGGCTGTTGGGATTCTGAGTGGCTGTTGGTTCTCGGGCTCTGATTGGTGGTTATGGCTGGGATTCTGACTGGCTGTTGGTTCTCGGGCTCTGATTGGTGGGTAGGGCTGGGATTCTGACTGGCTGTTGGTTCTCGGGCTCTGATTGGTGGGTCGGGCTGGGATTCTGACTGGCTGTTGGTTGTCGGGCTCTGATTGGTGGGTAGGGCTGGGATTCTGACTGGCTGTTGGTTCTCGGGCTCTGATTGGTGGGTAGGGCTGGGATTCTGATTGGCTGTTGGTTCTCGGGCTCTGATTGGTGGTTGGGGCGGGTAGGGCTGGGATTCTGATTGGCTGTTGGTTCTCGGGCTGTGATTGGTGGGTAGGGCTGGGATTCTGATTGGCTGTTGGTTCTCGGGTTCTGATTGGTTGGTAGGGCTGGGATTCTGATTGGCTGTTGGTTCTCTGGCTCTGATTGGTGGTTAGGGCTGGGATTCTGACTGGCTGTTGGTTCTCGGGCTCTGATTGGTGGGTAGGGCTGGGATTCTGACTGGCTGTTGGTTCTCGGGCTCTGATTGGTGGTTAGGGCTGGGATTCTGACTGGCTGTAGGTTCTCGGGCTCTGATTGGTGGTTAGGGCTGGGATTCTGACTGGCTGTTGGTTCTCGGGCTCTGATTGGTGGGTAGGGCTGTTATTCTGACTGGCTGTTGGTTCTCGGGCTCTGATTGGTGGTTAGGGCTGGGATTCTGATTGGCTGTTGGTTCTCGGGCTGTGATTGGTGGTTAGGGCTGGGATTCTGATTGGCTGTTGGTTCTCGGGCTGTGATTGGTGGGTAGGGCTGGGATTCTGATTGGCTGTTGTTTCTCGGGCTCTGATTGGTGGGTAGGGCTGGGATTCTGATTGGCTGTTGGTTCTCGGGCTCTGATTGGTGGGTAGGGCTGGGATTCTGATTGGCTGTTGGTTCTCGGGCTCTGACTGGTGGTTAGGGCTGGGATTCTGATTGGCTGTTGGTTCTCGGGCTCTGATTGGTGGTTAGGGCGGGTAGGGCTGAGATTCTGATTGGCTGTTGGTTCTCGGGCTCTGATTGGTGGGTAGGGCTGGGATTCTGATTGGCTGTTGGTTCTCGGGCTCAGATTGGTGGTTAGGGCTGGGATTCTGATTGGCTGTTGGTTCTCGGGCTCTGATTGGTGGTTAGGGCTGGGATTTTGACTAGCTGTTGGTTCTCGGGCTCTGATTGGTGGTTAAGGCTGGGATTCTGACTGGCTGTTGGTTCTCGGGCTCTGATTGGTGGGTAGGGCTGGGATTCTGATTGGCTGTTGGCTCTCGGGCTCTGATTGGTGGGTCGGGCTGTAATTCTGATTGGCTGTTTGTTCTCGGGCTCTGATTGGTGGGTAGGGCTGGGATTCTGACTGGCTGTTGGTTCTCGGGCTCTGATTGGTGGTTAGGGCTGGGATTCTGACTAGCTGTTGGTTCTCGGGCTCTGATTGGTGGTTAGGGCTGGGATTCTGACTGGCTGTTAGTTCTCGGGCTCTGGTGGTTAGGGCTGGGATTCTGACTGGCTGTTGGTTCTCGGGCTCTGATTGGTGGTTAGGGCTGGGATTCTGACTGGCTGTTGGTTCTCGGGCTCTGATTGGTGGTTAGGGCTGGGATTCTGACTGGCTGTTGGTTCTCGGGCTGTGATTGGTGGGTAGGGCTGGGATTCTGACTGGCTGTTGGTTCTCGGGCTGTGATTGGTGGGTAGGGCTGGGATTCTGACTGGCTGTTGGTTCTCGGGCTCTGATTGGTGGTTAGGGCTGGGATTCTGACTGTCTGTTGGTTCTCGGGCTCTGATTGGTGGGTAGGGCTGGGATTCTGATTGGCTGTTGGTTCTCGGGCTCTGATTGGTGGGTAGGGCTGGGATTCTGATTGGCTGTTGGTTCTCGGGCTCTGATTGGTGGGTAGGGCTGGGATTCTGATTGGCTGTTGGTTCTCGTGCTCTGATTGGTGGTTAGGGCTGGGATTCTGATTGGCTGTTAGTTCTCGGGCTCTGATTGGTGGTTAGGGCGGGTAGGGCTGGGATTCTGATTGGCTGTTGGTTCTCGGGCTCTGATTGGTGGGTAGGGCTGGGATTCTGACTGGCTGTTGGTTCTCGGGCTCTGATTGGTGGTTAGGGCTGGGATTCTGACTGGCTGTTGGTTCTCGGGCTGTGATTGGTGGGTAGGGCTGGGATTCTGATTGGCTGTTGGTTCTCGGGCTCTGATTGGTGGGTAGGGCTGGGATTCTGATTGGCTGTTGGTTCTCGGGCTCTGATTGGTGGGTAGGGCTGGGATTCTGACTGGCTGTTGGTTCTCGGGCTCTGATTGGTGGGTAGGGCTGGGATTCTGACTGGCTGTTGGTTCTCGGGCTCTTATTGGTGGGTAGGGCTGGGATTCTGATTGGCTGTTGGTTCTCGGGCTCTGATTGGTGGGTAGGGCTGGGATTCTGATTGGCTGTTGGTTCTCGGGCTCTGATTGGTGCTTAGGGCTGGGATTCTGATTGGCTGTTGGTTCTCGGGCTGTGATTGGTGGTTAGGGCGGGTAGGGCTGGGATTCTTATTGGCTGTTGGTTCTCGGGCTCTGATTGGTGGTTAGGGCTGGGATTCTGACTGGCTGTTGGTTCTCGGGCTCTGATTGGTGGGTAGGGCTGGGATTCTGACTGGCTGTTGGTTCTCGGGCTCTGATTGGTGGGTAGGGCTGGGATTCTGACTGGCTGTTGGTTCTCGGGCTCTGATTGGTGGGTAAGGCTGGGATTCTGACTGGCTGTTGGTTCTCGGGCTCTGATTGGTGGGTAGGGCTGGGATTCTGACTGGCTGTTGGTTCTCGGGCTGTGATTGGTGGTTAGGGCGAGTATGGCTGGGATTCTGATTGGCTGTTGGTTCTCGGGCTCTGATTGGTGGTTAGGGTTGGGATTCTGACTGGCTGTTGGTTCTCGGGCTCTGATTGGTGGTTAGGGCTGGGATTCTGACTGGCTGTTGGTTTTCGGGCTCCGATTGGTGGTTAGGGCTGGGATTCTGACTGGCTGTTGGTTCTCGGGCTCAGATTGGTGGTTAGGGCTGGGATTCTGACTGGCTGTTGGTTCTCGGGCTCTGATTGGTGGGTAGGGCTGTTATTCTGATTGGCTGTTGGTTCTCGGGCTCTGATTGGTGGGTAGGGCTGGGATTCTGATTGGCTGTTGGTTCTCGGGCTGTTATTGGTGGTTAGGGCTGGGATTCTGATTGGCTGTTGGTTCTCGGGCTGTGATTGGTGGGTAGGGCTGGGATTCTGATTGGCTGTTGGTTCTCGGGCTCTGATTGGTGGGTAGGGCTGGGATTCTGATTGGCTGTTGGTTCTCGGGCTCTGATTGGTGGGTAGGGCTGGGATTCTGATTGGCTGTTGGTTCTCGGGCTCTGATTGGTGGTTAGGGCTGGGATTCTGATTGGCTGTTGGTTCTCGGGCTCTGATTGGTGGTTAGGGCTGGGATTCTGATTGGCTGTTGGTTCTCGGGCTGTGATTGGTGGTTAGGGCGGGTAGGGCTGGGATTCTGATTGGCTGTTGGTTCTCGGGCTCTGATTGGTCGTTAGAGCTGGGATTCTGACTGGCTGTTGGTTCTCGGGCTCTGATTGGTGGTTAGGGCTGGGATTCTGACTGGCTGTTGGTTCTCGGGCTCTGATTGGTGGGTAGGGCTGGGATTCTGACTGGCTGTTGGTTCTCGGGCTCTGATTGGTGGGTAGGGCTGGGATTCTGACTGGCTGTTGGTTCTCGGGCTCTGATTGGTGGGTAGGGCTGGGATTCTGACTGGCTGTTGGTTCTCGGGCTCTGATTGGTGGGTTGGGATGGGATTCTGACTGGCTGTTGGTTCTCGGGCTCTGATTGGTGGGTAGGGCTGGGATTCTGACTGGCTGTTGGTTCTCGGGCTTTGATTGGTGGGTAGGGCTGGGTTTCTGACTGGCTGTTGGTTCTCGGGCTCTGATTGGTGGGTAGGGCTGGGATTCTGACTAGCTGTTGGTTCTCGGGCTCTGATTGGTGGGTAGGGCTGGGATTCTGACTGGCTGTTGGTTCTCGTGCTCTGATTGGTGGGTAGGGCTGGGATTCTGACTGGCTGTTGGTTCTCGGGCTCTGATTGGTGGGTAGGGCTGGGATTCTGACTGGCTGTTGGTTCTCGGGCTCTGATTGGTGGGTAGGGCTGGGATTCTGACTGGCTGTTGGTTCTCGGGCTGTGATTGGTGGGTAGGGCTGGGATTCTGACTGGCTGTTGGTTCTCGGGCTCTGATTGGTGGTCTTGGCTGGGATTCTGACTGGCTGTTGGTTCTCGGGCTCTGATTGGTGGGTAGGGCGGGGATTCTGACTGGCTGTTGGTTCTCGGGCTGTGATTGATGGGTAGGGCTGGGATTCTGACTGGCTGTTGGTTCTCGGGCTCTGATTGGTGGTCTTGGCTGGGATTCTGATTGGCTGTTGGTTCTGGTGCTCTGATTGGTGGGTAGGGCTGGGATTCTGACTGGCTGTTGGTTCTCGGGCTCTGATTGGTGGGTAGGGCTGGGATTCTGACTGGCTGTTGGTTCTCGGGCTCTGATTGGTGGGTAGGGCTAGGATTCTGACTGGCTGTTGGTTCTCGGGCTCTGATTGGTGGGTAGGGCTGGGATTCTGACTGGCTGTTGGTTCTCGGGCTCTGATTGGTGGGTAGGGCTGGGATTCTGACTGGCTGTTGGTTCTCGGGCTCTGATTGGTGGGTAGGGCTGGGTTTCTGACTGGCTGGTGGTTCTCGGGCTCTGATTGGTGGGTAGGGCTGGGATTCTGACTGGCTGTTGGTTCTCGGGCTCTGATTGGTGGGTAGGGCTGGGATTCTGACTGGCTGTTGGTTCTCGGGCTCTGATTGATGGGTAGGGCTGGGATTTTGACTGGCTGTTGGTTCTCGGGCTCTGATTGGTGGGTAGGGCTGGGATTCTGACTGGCTGTTGGTTCTCGGGCTGTGATTGGTGGGTAGGGCTGGGATTCTGACTGGCTGGTGGTTCTCGGGCTCTGATTGGTGGTCTTGGCTGGGATTCTGATTGGCTGTTGGTTCTCGGGCTCTGATTGGTGGTTAGGGCGGGTAGGGATGGGATTCTGATTGGCTGTTGGTTCTCGGGCTCTGATTGGTGGGTAGGGCTTGGATTCTGACTGGCTGTTGGTTCTCGGGCTCTGATTGGTGGGTAGGGCTGGGATTCTGACTGGCTGTTGGTTTTCGGGCTCTGATTGGTGGGTAGGGCTGGGATTCTCACTGGCTGTTGGTTCTCGGGCTCTGATTGGTGGGTAGGGCTGGGATTCTGACTGGCTGTTGGTTCTCGGGCTCTGATTGGTGGGTAGGGCTGGGATTCTGACTGGCTGTTGGTTCTCGGGCTCCGATTCGTGGGTAGGGCTGGGATTCTGACTGGCTGTTGGTTCTCGGGCTCCGATTGGTGGGTAGGGCTGGGATTCTGACTGGCTGTTGGTTCTCGGGCCGTGATTGGTGGGTAGGGCTTGGATTCTGATTGGCTGCTGGTTCTCGGGCTCCGATTGGTGGGTAGGGCTGGGAGTCTGACTGGCTGTTGGTTCTCGGGCTGTGATTGGTGGGTAGGGCTGGGATTCTGACTGGCTGTTGGTTCTCGGGCTGTGATTGGTGGGTAGGGCTGGGATTCTGACTGGCTGTTGGTTCTCGGGCTGTGATTGGTGGGTAGGGCTGGGATTCTGACTGGCTGTTGGTTCTCGGGCTCTGATTGGTGGTTAGGGCTGGGATTCTGACTGGCTGTTGGGATTCTGAGTGGCTGTTGGTTCTCGGGCTCTGATTGGTGGTTAGGGCTGGGATTCTGACTGGCTGTTGGTTCTCGGGCTCTGATTGGTGGGTAGGGCTGGGATTCTGACTGGCTGTTGGTTCTCGGGCTCTGATTGGTGGGTCGGGCTGGGATTCTGACTGGCTGTTGGTTCTCGGGCTCTGATTGGTGGGTAGGGCTGGGATTCTGACTGGCTGTTGGTTCTCGGGCTCTGATTGGTGGGTAGGGCTTGGATTCTGATTGGCTGTTGGTTCTCGGGCTCTGATTGGTGGTTAGGGCGGGTAGGGCTGGGATTCTGATTGGCTGATGGTTCTCGGCCTGTGATTGGTGGGTAGGGCTGGGATTCTGATTGGCTGTTGGTTCTCGGGTTCTGATTGGTTGGTAGTGCTGGGATTCTGATTGGCTGTTGGTTCTCGGGCTCTGATTGGTGGTTAAGGCTGGGATTCTGACTGGCTGTTGGTTCTCGGGCTCTGATTGGTGGGTAGGGCTGGGATTCTGACTGGCTGTTGGTTCTCGGGCTCTGATTGGTGGTTAGGGCTGGGATTCTGACTGGCTGTAGGTTCTCGGGCTCTGATTGGTGGTTAGGGCTGGGATTCTGACTGGCTGTTGGTTCTCGGGCTCTGATTGGTGGGTAGGGCTGTTATTCTGACTGGCTGTTGGTTCTCGGGCTCTGATTGGTGGTTAGGGCTGGGATTCTGATTGGCTGTTGGTTCTCGGGCTGTGATTGGTGGTTAGGGCTGGGATTCTGATTGGCTGTTGGTTCTCGGGCTGTGATTGGTGGGTAGGGCTGGGATTCTGATTGGCTGTTGTTTCTCGGGCTCTGATTGGTGGGTAGGGCTGGGATTCTGATTGGCTGTTGGTTCTCGGGCTCTGATTGGTGGGTAGGGCTGGGATTCTGATTGGCTGTTGGTTCTCGGGCTCTGACTGGTGGTTAGGGCTGGGATTCTGATTGGCTGTTGGTTCTCGGGCTCTGATTGGTGGTTAGGGCGGGTAGGGCTGGGATTCTGATTGGCTGTTGGTTCTCGGGCTCTGATTGGTGGGTAGGGCTGGGATTCTGATTGGCTGTTGGTTCTCGGGCTCAGATTGGTGGTTAGGGCTGGGATTCTGATTGGCTGTTGGTTCTCGGGCTCTGATTGGTGGTTAGGGCTGGGATTTTGACTGGCTGTTGGTTCTCGGGCTCTGATTGGTGGTTAGGGCTGGGATTCTGACTGGCTGTTGGTTCTCGGGCTCTGATTGGTGGGTAGGGCTGGGATTCTGATTGGCTGTTGGCTCTCGGGCTCTGATTGGTGGGTCGGGCTGTAATTCTGATTGGCTGTTTGTTCTCGGGCTCTGATTGGTGGGTAGGGCTGGGATTCTGACTGGCTGTTGGTTCTCGGGCTCTGATTGGTGGTTAGGGCTGGGATTCTGACTAGCTGTTGGTTCTCGGGCTCTGATTGGTGGTTAGGGCTGGGATTCTGACTGGCTGTTAGTTCTCGGGCTCTGGTGGTTAGGGCTGGGATTCTGACTGGCTGTTGGTTCTCGGGCTCTGATTGGTGGTTAGGGCTGGGATTCTGACTGGCTGTTGGTTCTCGGGCTCTGATTGGTGGTTAGGGCTGGGATTCTGACTGGCTGTTGGTTCTCGGGCTGTGATTGGTGGGTAGGGCTGGGATTCTGACTGGCTGTTGGTTCTCGGGCTGTGATTGGTGGGTAGGGCTGGGATTCTGACTGGCTGTTGGTTCTCGGGCTCTGATTGGTGGTTAGGGCTGGGATTCTGACTGTCTGTTGGTTCTCGGGCTCTGATTGGTGGGTAGGGCTGGGATTCTGATTGGCTGTTGGTTCTCGGGCTCTGATTGGTGGGTAGGGCTGGGATTCTGATTGGCTGTTGGTTCTCGGGCTCTGATTGGTGGGTAGGGCTGGGATTCTGATTGGCTGTTGGTTCTCGGGCTCTGATTGGTGGTTAGGGCTGGGATTATGATTGGCTGTTAGTTCTCGGGCTCTGATTGGTGGTTAGGGCGGATAGGGCTGGGATTCTGATTGGCTGTTGGTTCTCGGGCTCTGATTGGTGGGTAGGGCTGGTATTCTGACTGGCTGTTGGTTCTCAGGCTCTGATTGGTGGTTAGGGCTGGGATTCTGACTGGCTGTTGGTTCTCGGGCTGTGATTGGTGGGTAGGGCTGGGATTCTGATTGGCTGTTGGTTCTCGGGCTCTGATTGGTGGGTAGGGCTGGGATTCTGATTGGCTGTTGGTTCTCGGGCTCTGATTGGTGGGTAGGGCTGGGATTCTGACTGGCTGTTGGTTCTCGGGCTCTGATTGGTGGGTAGGGCTGGGATTCTGACTGGCTGTTGGTTCTCGGGCTCTGATTGGTGGGTAGGGCTGGGATTCTGATTGGCTGTTGGTTCTCGGGCTCTGATTGGTGGGAAGGGCTGGGATTCTGATTGGCTGTTGGTTCTCGGGCTCTGATTGGTGCTTAGGGCTGGGATTCTGATTGGCTGTTGGTTCTCGGGCTGTGATTGGTGGTTAGGGCGGGTAGGGCTGGGATTCTTATTGGCTGTTGGTTCTCGGGCTCTGATTGGTGGTTAGGTCTGGGATTCTGACTGGCTGTTGGTTCTCGGGCTCTGATTGGTGGGTAGGGCTGGGATTCTGACTGGCTGTTGGTTCTCGGGCTCTGATTGGTGGGTAGGGCTGGGATTCTGACTGGCTGTTGGTTCTCGGGCTCTGATTGGTGGGTAGGGCTGGGATTCTGACTGGCTGTTGGTTCTCGGGCTCTGATTGGTGGGTAGGGCTGGGATTCTGACTGACTGTTGGTTCTCGGGCTGTGATTGGTGGTTAGGGCGAGTATGGCTGGGATTCTGATTGGCTGTTGGTTCTCGGGCTGTGATTGGTGGGTAGGGCTGGGATTCTGATTGGCTGTTGGTTCTCGGGCTCTGATTGGTGGGTAGGGCTGGGATTCTGATTGGCTGTTGGTTCTCGGGCTCTGATTGGTGGTTAGGGCTGGGATTCTGATTGGCTGTTGGTTCTCGGGCTCTGATTGGTGGGTAGGGCTGGGATTCTGACTGGCTGTTGGTTCTCGGGCTCTGATTGGTGGTTAGGGCTGGGATTCTGACTGGCTGTTGGTTCTCGGGCTCTGATTGGTGGTTAGGGCTGGGATTCTGACTGGCTGTTGGTTCTCGGGCTCTGATTGGTGGTTAGGGCTGGGATTCTGACTGGCTGTTGGTTCTCGGGCTCTGATTGGTGGTTAGGGCTGGGATTCTGACTGGCTGTTGGTTCTCGGGCTGTGATTGGTGAGTAGGGCTGGGATTCTGATTGGCTGTTGGTTCTCGGGCTCTGATTGGTGGGTAGGGCTGGAATTTTGATTGGCTGTTGGTTCTCGGGCTGTGATTGGTGGTTAGGGCCGGGATTCTGATTAGCTGTTGGTTCTCGGGCTGTGATTGGTGGGTAGGGCCGGGATTCTGATTGGCTGTTGGTTCTCGGGCTCTGATTGGTGGGTAGGTCTGGGATTCTGATTGGCTGTTGGTTCTCGGGCTGTGATTGGTGGGTAGGGCTGGGATTCTGATTGGCTGTTGGTTCTCGGGCTCTGATTGGTGGTTAGGGCTGGGATTCTGACTGTCTGTTGGATCTCGGGCTCTGATTGGTGGGTAGGGCTGGGATTCTGATTGGCTGTTGGTTCTCGGGCTCTGATTGGTGGGTAGGGCTGGGATTCTGATTGGCTGTTGGTTCTCGGGCTCTGATTGGTGGGTAGGGCTGGGATTCTGATTGGCTGTTGATTCTCGGGCTCTGATTGGTGGTTAGGGCTGGGATTCTGATTGGCTGTTGGTTCTCGGGCTGTGATTGGTGGTTAGGGCGGGTAGGGCTGGGATTCTGATTGGCTGTTGGTTCTCGGGCTCTGATTGGTGGGTAGAGCTGGGATTCTGACTGGCTGTTGGTTCTCGGGCTCTGATTGGTGGTTAGGGCTGGGATTCTGACTGGCTGTTGGTTCTCGGGCTCTGATTGGTGGGTAGGGCTGAGATTCTGACTGGCTGTTGGTTCTCGGGCTCTGATTGGTGGGTAGGGCTGGGATTCTGACTGGCTGTTGGTTCTCGGGCTCTGATTGGTGGGTAGGGCTGGGATTCTGACTGGCTGTTGGTTCTCGGGCTCTGATTGGTGGGTAGGGCTGGGATTCTGACTGGCTGTTGGTTCTCGGGCTCTGATTGGTGGGTAGGGCTGGGATTCTGACTGGCTGTTGGTTCTCGGGCTCTGATTGGTGGGTAGGGCTGGGATTCTGACTGGCTGTTGGTTCTCGGGCTCTGATTGGTGGGTAGGGCTGGGATTCTGACTGGCTGTTGGTTCTCGGGCTCTGATTGGTGGGTAGGGCTGGGATTCTGACTGGCTGTTGGTTCTCGGGCTCTGATTGGTGGATAGGGCTGGGATTCTGACTGGCTGTTGGTTCTCGGGCTCTGATTGGTGGGTAGGGCCGGGTTTCTGACTGGCTGTTGGTTCTCGGGCTCTGATTGGTGGGTAGGGCCGGGTTTCTGACTGGCTGTTGGTTCTCGGGCTCTGATTGGTGGGTAGGGCCGGGATTCTGACTGGCTGTTGGTTCTCGGGCTCTGATTGGTGGGTAGGGCTGGGATTCTGACTGGCTGTTGGTTCTCGGGCTCTGATTGGTGGGTAGGGCTGGGATTCTGACTGGCTGTTGGTTCTCGGGCTGTGATTGGTGGTTAGGGCTGGGATTCTGATTGGCTGTTGGTTCTCGGGCTCTGATTGGTGGTTAGGGCGGGTAGGGCTGGGATTCTGATTGGCTGTTGGTTCTCGGGCTCTGATTGGGTAGGGCTGGGATTCTGACTGGCTGTTGGTTCTCGGGCTCTGATTGGTGGGTAGGGCTGGGATTCTGTCTGGCTGTTGGTTCTCGGGGTCTGATTGGTGGTTAGGGCTGGGATTCTGACTGGCTGTTGGTTCTCGGGCTCTGATTGGTGGGTAGGGCTGGAATTCTGACTGGCTGTTGGTTCTCGGGCTCCGATTGGTGGGTAGGGCTGGGATTCTGACTGGCTGTTGGTTCTCGGGCTCCGATTGGTGGGTAGGGCTGGGATTCTGACTGGCTGTTGGTTCTCGGGCTCCGATTGGTGGGTAGGGCTGGGATTCTGACTGGCTGCTGGTTCTCGGGCTCCGATTGGTGGGTAGGGCTGGGATTCTGACTGGCTGTTGTTTCGCGGGCTGTGATTGGTGGGTAGGGCTGGGATTCTGACTGGCTGTTGGTTCTCGGGCTGTGATTGGTGGGTAGGGCTGGGATTCTGACTGGCTGTTGGTTCTCGGGCTGTGATTGGTGGGTAGGGCTGGGATTCTGACTGGCTGTTGGTTCTCGGGCTGTGATTGGTGGGTAGGGCTGGGATTCTGACTGGCTGTTGGTTCTCGGGCTCTGATTGGTGGTTAGGGCTGGGATTCTGACTGGCTGTTGGGATTCTGACTGGCTGTTGGTTCTCGGGCTCTGATTGGTGGGTCGGGCTGGGATTCTGACTGGCTGTTGGTTCTCGGGCTCTGATTGGTGGGTAGGGCTGGGATTCTGACTGGCTGTTGGTTCTCGGGCTCTGATTGGTGGGAGGGCTGGGATTCTGATTGGCTGTTGGTTCTCGGGCTCTGATTGGTGGTTAGGGCGGGTAGGGCTGGAATTCTGATTGGCTGTTGGTTCTCGGGCTGTGATTGGTGGGTAGGGCTGGGATTCTGATTGGCTGTTGGTTCTCGGGCTCTGATTGGTTGGTAGGGCTGGGATTCTGACTGGCTGTTGGTTTTCGGGCTCCGATTGGTGGGTAGGGCTGGGATTCTGACTGGCTGTTGGTTCTCGGGCTCCGATTGGTGGGTAGGGCTGGGATTCAGACTGGCTGCTGGTTCTCGGGCTCTGATTGGTGGTTAGGGTTGGGATTCTGACTGGCTGTTGGTTCTCGGGCTCTGATTGGTGGTTAGGGCTGGGATTCTGACTGGCTGGTGGTTCTCGGGCTCCGATTGGTGGTTAGGGCTGGGATTCTGACTGGCTGTTGGTTCTCGGGCTCCGATTGGTGGTTAGGGCTGGGATTCTGACTGGCTGTTGGTTCTCGGGCTCCGATTGGTGGGTAGGGTTGTTATTCTGATTGGCTGTTGGTTCTCGGGCTCTGATTGGTGGGTAGGGCTGGGATTCTGATTGGCTGTTGGTTCTCGGGCTGTTATTGGTGGTTAGGGCTGGGATTCTGATTGGCTGTTGGTTCTCGGGCTGTGATTGGTGGGTAGGGCTGGGATTCTGATTGGCTGTTGGTTCTCGGGCTCTGATTGGTGGGTAGGGCTGGGATTCTGATTGGCTGTTGGTTCTCGGGCTCTGATTGGTGGGTAGGGCTGGGATTCTGATTGGCTGTTGGTTCTCGGGCTCTGATTGGTGGTTAGGGCTGGGATTCTGATTGGCTGTTGGTTCTCGGGCTCTGATTGGTGGTTAGGGCTGGGATTCTGATTGGCTGTTGGTTCTCGGGCTGTGATTGGTGGTTAGGGCGGGTAGGGCTGGGATTCTGATTGGCTGTTGGTTCTCGGGCTCTGATTGGTCGGTAGAGCTGGGATTCTGACTGGCTGTTGGTTCTCGGGCTCTGATTGGGGGTTAGGGCTGGGATTCTGACTGGCTGTTGGTTCTCGGGCTCTGATTGGTGGTTAGGGCTGGGATTCTGACTGGCTGTTGGTTCTCGGGCTCTGATTGGTGGGTAGGGCTGGGATTCTGACTGGCTGTTGGTTCTCGGGCTCTGATTGGTGGGTAGGGCTGGGATTCTGACTGGCTGTTGGTTCTCGGGCTCTGATTGGTGGGTAGGGCTGGGATTCTGACTGGCTGTTGGTTCTCGGGCTCTGATTGGTGGGTAGGGCTGGGATTCTGACTGGCTGTTGGTTCTCGGGCTCTGATTGGTGGGTAGGGCTGGGATTCTGACTGGCTGTTGGTTCTCGGGCTCTGATTGGTGGGTAGGGCTGGGATTCTGACTGGCTGTTGGTTCTCGGGCTCTGATTGGTGGGTAGGGCTGGGTTTCTGACTGGCTGTTGGTTCTCGGGCTCTGATTGGTGGGTAGGGCTGGGATTCTGACTGGCTGTTGGTTCTCGGGCTCTGATTGGTGGGTAGGGCTGGGATTCTGACTGGCTGTTGGTTCTCGTGCTCTGATTGGTGGGTAGGGCTGGGATTCTGACTGGCTGTTGGTTCTCGGGCTCTGATTGGTGGGTAGGGCTGGGATTCTGACTGACTGTTGGTTCTCGGGCTCTGATTGGTGAGTAGGGCTGGGATTCTGACTGGCTGTTGGTTCTTGGGCTGTGATTGGTGGGTAGGCCTGGGATTCTGACTGGCTGTTGGTTCTCGGGCTCTGATTGGTGGTTAGGGCTGGGATTCTGATTGGCTGTTGGTTCTCGGGCTCTGATTGGTGGTTAGGGCGGGTGGGGCTGGGATTCTGATTGGCTGTTGGTTCTCGGGCTCTGATTGGTGGGTAGGGCTTGGATTCTGACTGGCTGTTGGTTCTCGGGCTCTGATTGGTGGGTAGGGCTGGGATTCTGACTGGCTGTTGGTTCTCGGGCTCTGATTGGTGGGTAGGGCTGGGATTCTCACTGGCTGTTGGTTCTCGGGCTCTGATTGGTGGGTAGGGCTGGGATTCTGACTGGCTGTTGGTTCTCGGGCTCCGATTCGTGGGTAGGGCTGGGATTCTGACTGGTTGTTGGTTCTCGGGCTCCGATTCGTGGGTAGGGCTGGGATTCTGACTGGCTGTTGGTTCTCGGGCCGTGATTGGTGGGTAGGGCTTGGATTCTGATTGGCTGCTGGTTCTCGGGCTCCGATTGGTGGGTAGGGCTGGGATTCTGACTGGCTGTTGGTTCTCGGGCTGTGATTGGTGGGTAGGGCTGGGATTCTGACTGGCTGTTGGTTCTCGGGCTGTGATTGGTGGGTAGGGCTGGGATTCTGACTGGCTGTTGGTTCTCGGGCTGTGATTGGTGGGTAGGGCTGGGATTCTGACTGGCTGTTGGTTCTCGGGCTCTGATTGGTGGTTAGGGCTGGGATTCTGACTGGCTGTTGGGATTCTGAGTGGCTGTTGGTTCTCGGGCTCTGATTGGTGGTTAGGGCTGGGATTCAGACTGGCTGTTGGTTCTCGGGCTCTGATTGGTGGGTAGGGCTGGGATTCTGACTGGCTGTTGGTTCTCGGGCTCTGATTGGTGGGTAGGGCTGGGATTCTGACTGGCTGTTGGTTCTCGGGCTCTGATTGGTGGGTAGGGCTGGGATTCTGACTGGCTGTTGGTTCTCGGGCTCTGATTGGTGGGTAGGGCTGGGATTCTGATTGGCTGTTGGTTCTCAGACTCTGATTGGTGGTTAGGGCGGGTAGGGCTGGGATTCTGATGGGCTGTTGGTTCTCGGGCTGTGATTGGTGGGTAGGGCTGGGATTCTGATTGGCTGTTGGTTCTCGGGTTCTGATTGATTGGTAGGGCTGGGATTCTGATTGGCTGTTGGTTCTTGGGCTCTGATTGGTGGTTAGGGCTGGGATTCTGACTGGCTGTTGGCTCTCGGACTCTGATTGGTGGGTCGGGCTGTAATTCTGATTGGCTGTTTGTTCTCGGGCTCTGATTGGTGGGTAGGGCTGGGATTCTAACTGGCTGTTGGTTCTCGGGCTCTGATTGGTGGTTAGGGCTGGGATTCTGACTAGCTGTTGGTTCTCGGGCTCTGATTGGTGGTTAGGGCTGGGATTCTGACTGGCTGTTAGTTCTCGGGCTCTGGTGGTTAGGGCTGGGATTCTGACTGGCTGTTGGTTCTCGGGCTCTGATTGGTGGTTAGGGCTGGGATTCTGACTGGCTGTTGGTTCTCGGGCTCTGATTGGTCGTTAGGGCTGGGATTCTGACTGGCTGTTGGTTCTCGGGCTGTGATTGGTGGGTAGGGCTGGGATTCTGATTGGCTGTTGGTTCTCGGGCTCTGACTGGTGGTTAGGGCTGGGATTCTGATTGGCTGTTGGTTCTCGGGCTCTGATTGGTGGTTAGGGCGGGTAGGGCTGGGATTCTGATTGGCTGTTGGTTCTCGGGCTCTGATTGGTGGGTAGGGCTGGGATTCTGATTGGCTGTTGGTTCTCGGGCTCAGATTGGTGGTTAGGGCTGGGATTCTGATTGGCTGTTGGTTCTCGGGCTCTGATTGGTGGTTAGGGCTGGGATTTTGACTGGCTGTTGGTTCTCGGGCTCTGATTGGTGGTTAGGGCTGGGATTCTGACTGGCTGTTGGTTCTCAGGCTCTGATTGGTGGGTAGGGCTGGGATTCTGATTGGCTGTTGGCTCTCGGGCTCTGATTGGTGGGTCGGGCTGTAATTCTGATTGGCTGTTTGTTCTCGGGCTCTGATTGGTGGGTAGAGCTGGGATTCTGACTGGCTGTTGGTTCTCGGGCTCTGATTGGTGGTTAGGGCTGGGATTCTGACTAGCTGTTGGTTCTCGGGCTCTGATTGGTGGTTAGGGCTGGTATTCTGACTGGCTGTTAGTTCTCGGGCTCTGGTGGTTAGGGCTGGGATTCTGACTGGCTGTTGGTTCTCTGGCTCTGATTGGTGGTTAGGGCTGGGATTCTGACTGGCTGTTGGTTCTCGGGCTCTGATTGGTGGTTAGGGCTGGGATTCTGACTGGCTGTTGGTTCTCGGGCTGTGATTGGTGGTTAGGGCTGGGATTCTGACTGGCTGTTGGTTCTCGGGCTGTGATTGGTGGGTAGGGCTGGGATTCTGACTGGCTGTTGGTTCTCGGGCTCTGATTGGTGGTTAGGGCTGGGATTCTGACTGTCTGTTGGTTCTCGGGCTCTGATTGGTGGGTAGGGCTGGGATTCTGATTGGCTGTTGGTTCTCGGGCTCTGATTGGTGGGTAGGGCTGGGATTCTGATTGGCTGTTGGTTCTCGGGCTCTGATTGGTGGGTAGGGCTGGGATTCTGATTGGCTGTTGGTTCTCGGGCTCTGATTGGTGGTTAGGGCTGGGATTCTGATTGGCTGTTAGTTCTCGGGCTCTGATTGGTGGTTAGGGCGGGTAGGGCTGGGATTCTGATTGGCTGTTGGTTCTCGGGCTCTGATTGGTGGGTAGGGCTGGGATTCTGACTGGCTGTTGGTTCTCGGGCTCTGATTGGTGGGTAGGGCTGGGATTCTGACTGGCTGTTGGTTCTCGGGCTCTGATTGGTGGTTAGGGCTGGGATTCTGACTGGCTGTAGGTTCTCGGGCTCTGATTGGTGGTTAGGGCTGGGATTCTGACTGGCTGTTGGTTCTCGGGCTCTGATTGGTGGGTAGGGCTGTTATTCTGACTGGCTGTTGGTTCTCGGGCTCTGATTGGTGGTTAGGGCTGGGATTCTGATTGGCTGTTGGTTCTCGGGCTGTGATTGGTGGTTAGGGCTGGGATTCTGATTGGCTGTTGGTTCTCGGGCTGTGATTGGTGGGTAGGGCTGGGATTCTGATTGGCTGTTGTTTCTCGGGCTCTGATTGGTGGGTAGGGCTGGGATTCTGATTGGCTGTTGGTTCTCGGGCTCTGATTGGTGGGTAGGGCTGGGATTCTGATTGGCTGTTGGTTCTCGGGCTCTGACTGGTGGTTAGGGCTGGGATTCTGATTGGCTGTTGGTTCTCGGGCTCTGATTGGTGGTTAGGGCGGGTAGGGCTGGGATTCTGATTGGCTGTTGGTTCTCGGGCTCTGATTGGTGGGTAGGGCTGGGATTCTGACTGGCTGTTGGTTCTCGGGCTCTGATTGGTGGTCTTGGCTGGGATTCTGATTGGCTGTTGGTTCTCGGGCTCTGATTGGTGGGTAGGGCTGGGATTCTGACTGGCTGTTGGTTCTCGGGCTCTGATTGGTGGGTAGGGCTGGGATTCTGACTGGCTGTTGGTTCTCGGGCTCTGATTGGTGGGTAGGGCTGGGATTCTGACTGGCTGTTGATTCTCGGGCTCTGATTGGTGGGTAGGGCTGGGATTCTGACTGGCTGTTGGTTCTCGGGCTCTGATTGGTGGGTAGGGCTGGGTTTCTGACTGGCTGTTGGTTCTCGGGCTCTGATTGGTGGGTAGGGCTGGGATTCTGACTGGCTGTTGGTTCTCGGGCTCTGATTGGTGGGTAGGGCTGGGATTCTGACTGGCTGTTGGTTCTCGGGCTCTGATTGGTGGGTAGGGCTGGGATTCTGACTGGCTGTTGGTTCTCGGGCTCTGATTGGTGGGTAGGGCTGGGATTCTGACTGGCTGTTGGTTCTCGGGCTGTGATTGGTGGGTAGGGCTGGGATTCTGACTGGCTGGTGGTTCTCGGGCTCTGATTGGTGGTCTTGGCTGGGATTCTGATTGGCTGTTGGTTCTCGGGCTCTGATTGGTGGTTAGGGCGGGTAGGGCTGGGATTCTGATTGGCTGTTGGTTCTCGGGCTCTGATTGGTGGGTAGGGCTTGGATTCTGACTGGCTGTTGGTTCTCGGGCTCTGATTGGTGGGTAGGGCTGGGATTCTGACTGGCTGTTGGTTCTCGGGCTCTGATTGGTGGGTAGGGCTGGGATTCTCACTGGCTGTTGGTTCTCGGGCTCTGATTGGTGGGTAGGGCTGGGATTCTGACTGGCTGTTGGTTCTCGGGCTCTGATTGGTGGGTAGGGCTGGGATTCTGACTGGCTGTTGGTTCTCGGGCTCCGATTCGTGGGTAGGGCTGGGATTCTGACTGGCTGTTGGTTCTCGGGCTCCGATTGGTGGGTAGGGCTGGGATTCTGACTGGCTGTTGGTTCTCGGGCCGTGATTGGTGGGTAGGGCTTGGATTCTGATTGGCTGCTGGTTCTCGGGCTCCGATTGGTGGGTAGGGCTGGGATTCTGACTGGCTGTTGGTTCTCGGGCTGTGATTGGTGGGTAGGGCTGGGATTCTGACTGGCTGTTGGTTCTCGGGCTGTGATTGGTGGGTAGGGCTGGGATTCTGACTGGCTGTTGGTTCTCGGGCTGTGATTGGTGGGTAGGGCTGGGATTCTGACTGGCTGTTGGTTCTCGGGCTCTGATTGGTGGTTAGGGCTGGGATTCTGACTGGCTGTTGGGATTCTGAGTGGCTGTTGGTTCTCGGGCTCTGATTGGTGGTTAGGGCTGGGATTCTGACTGGCTGTTGGTTCTCGGGCTCTGATTGGTGGGTAGGGCTGGGATTCTGACTGGCTGTTGGTTCTCGGGCTCTGATTGGTGGGTCGGGCTGGGATTCTGACTGGCTGTTGGTTCTCGGGCTCTGATTGGTGGGTAGGGCTGGGATTCTGACTGGCTGTTGGTTCTCGGGCTCTGATTGGTGGGTAGGGCTGGGATTCTGATTGGCTGTTGGTTCTCGGGCTCTGATTGGTGGTTGGGGCGGGTAGGGCTGGGATTCTGATTGGCTGTTGGTTCTCGGGCTGTGATTGGTGGGTAGGGCTGGGATTCTGATTGGCTGTTGGTTCTCGGGTTCTGATTGGTTGGTAGGGCTGGGATTCTGATTGGCTGTTGCTTCTCGGGCTCTGATTGGTGGTTAGTGCTGGGATTCTGACTGGCTGTTGGTTCTCGGGCTCTGATTGGTGGGTAGGGCTGGGATTCTGACTGGCTGTTGGTTCTCGGGCTCTGATTGGTGGTTAGGGCTGGGATTCTGACTTGCTGTAGGTTCTCGGGCTCTGATTGGTGGTTAGGGCTGGGATTCTGATTGGCTGTTGTTTCTCGGGCTCTGATTGGTGGGTAGGGCTGGGATTCTGATTGGCTGTTGGTTCTCGGCCTCTGATTGGTGGGTAGGGCTGGGATTCTGACTGGCTGTTGGTTCTCGGGCTCTGATTGGTGGTTAGGGCTGGGATTCTGACTGGCTGTAGGTTCTCGGGCTCTGATTGGTGGTTAGGGCTGGGATTCTGACTGGCTGTTGGTTCTCGGGCTCTGATTGGTGGGTAGGGCTGTTATTCTGACTGGCTGTTGGTTCTCGGGCTCTGATTGGTGGTTAGGGCTGGGATTCTGATTGGCTGTTGGTTCTCGGGCTGTGATTGGTGGTTAGGGCTGGGATTCTGATTGGCTGTTGGTTCTCGGGCTGTGATTGGTGGGTAGGGCTGGGATTCTGATTGGCTGTTGTTTCTCGGGCTCTGATTGGTGGGTAGGGCTGGGATTCTGATTGGCTGTTGGTTCTCGGGCTCTGATTGGTGGGTAGGGCTGGGATTCTGATTGGCTGTTGGTTCTCGGGCTCTGACTGGTGGTTAGGGCTGGGATTCTGATTGGCTGTTGGTTCTCGGGCTCTGATTGGTGGTTAGGGCGGGTAGGGCTGGGATTCTGATTGGCTGTTGGTTCTCGGGCTCTGATTGGTGGGTAGGGCTGGGATTCTGACTGGCTGTTGGTTCTCGGGCTCTGATTGGTGGTCTTGGCTGGGATTCTGATTGGCTGTTGGTTCTCGTGCTCTGATTGGTGGGTAGGGCTGGGATTCTGACTGGCTGTTGGTTCTCGGGCTCTGATTGGTGGGTAGGGCTGGGATTCTGACTGGCTGTTGGTTCTCGGGCTCTGATTGGTGGGTAGGGCTAGGATTCTGACTGGCTGTTGGTTCTCGGGCTCTGATTGGTGGGTAGGGCTGGGATTCTGACTGGCTGTTGGTTCTCGGGCTCTGATTGGTGGGTAGGGCTGGGATTCTGACTGGCTGTTGGTTCTCGGGCTCTGATTGGTGGGTAGGGCTGGGTTTCTGACTGGCTGTTGGTTCTCGGGCTCTGATTGGTGGGTAGGGCTGGGATTCTGACTGGCTGTTGGTTCTCGGGCTCTGATTGGTGGGTAGGGCTGGGATTCTGACTGGCTGTTGGTTCTCGGGCTCTGATTGGTGGGTAGGGCTGGGATTCTGACTGGCTGTTGGTTCTCGGGCTCTGATTGGTGGGTAGGGCTGGGATTCTGACTGGCTGTTGGTTCTCGGGCTGTGATTGGTGGGTAGGGCTGGGATTCTGACTGGCTGGTGGTTTTCGGGCTCTGATTGGTGGTCTTGGCTGGGATTCTGATTGGCTGTTGGTTCTCGGGCTCTGATTGGTGGTTAGGGCGGGTAGGGCTGGGATTCTGATTGGCTGTTGGTTCTCGGGCTCTGATTGGTGGGTAGGGCTTGGATTCTGACTGGCTGTTGGTTCTCGGGCTCTGATTGGTGGGTAGGGCTGGGATTCTGACTGGCTGTTGGTTCTCGGGCTCTGATTGGTGGGTAGGGCTGGGATTCTCACTGGCTGTTGGTTCTCGGGCTCTGATTGGTGGGTAGGGCTGGGATTCTGACTGGCTGTTGGTTCTCGGGCTCTGATTGGTGGGTAGGGCTGGGATTCTGACTGGCTGTTGGTTCTCGGGCTCCGATTCGTGGGTAGGGCTGGGATTCTGACTGGCTGTTGGTTCTCGGGCTCCGATTGGTGGGTAGGGCTGGGATTCTGACTGGCTGTTGGTTCTCGGGCCGTGATTGGTGGGTAGGGCTTGGATTCTGATTGGCTGCTGGTTCTCGGGCTCCGATTGGTGGGTAGGGCTGGGATTCTGACTGGCTGTTGGTTCTCGGGCTGTGATTGGTGGGTAGGGCTGGGATTCTGACTGGCTGTTGGTTCTCGGGCTGTGATTGGTGGGTAGGGCTGGGATTCTGACTGGCTGTTGGTTCTCGGGCTGTGATTGGTGGGTAGGGCTGGGATTCTGACTGGCTGTTGGTTCTCGGGCTCTGATTGGTGGTTAGGGCTGGGATTCTGACTGGCTGTTGGGATTCTGAGTGGCTGTTGGTTCTCGGGCTCTGATTGGTGGTTAGGGCTGGGATTCTGACTGGCTGTTGGTTCTCGGGCTCTGATTGGTGGGTAGGGCTGGGATTCTGACTGGCTGTTGGTTCTCGGGCTCTGATTGGTGGGTCGGGCTGTTATTCTGACTGGCTGTTGGTTCTCGGGCTCTGATTGGTGGTTAGGGCTGGGATTCTGATTGGCTGTTGGTTCTCGGGCTGTGATTGGTGGTTAGGGCTGGGATTCTGATTGGCTGTTGGTTCTCGGGCTCTGATTGGTGGGTAGGGCTGTTATTCTGACTGGCTGTTGGTTCTCGGGCTCTGATTGGTGGTTAGGGCTGGGATTCTGATTGGCTGTTGGTTCTCGGGCTGTGATTGGTGGTTAGGGCTGGGATTCTGATTGGCTGTTGGTTCTCGGGCTGTGATTGGTGGGTAGGGCTGGGATTCTGATTGGCTGTTGTTTCTCGGGCTCTGATTGGTGGGTAGGGCTGGGATTCTGATTGGCTGTTGGTTCTCGGGCTCTGATTGGTGGGTAGGGCTGGGATTCTGATTGGCTGTTGGTTCTCGGGCTCTGACTGGTGGTTAGGGCTGGGATTCTGATTGGCTGTTGGTTCTCGGGCTCTGATTGGTGGTTAGGGCGGGTAGGGCTGGGATTCTGATTGGCTGTTGGTTCTCGGGCTCTGATTGGTGGGTAGGGCTGGGATTCTGACTGGCTGTTGGTTCTCGGGCTCTGATTGGTGGTCTTGGCTGGGATTCTGATTGGCTGTTGGTTCTCGTGCTCTGATTGGTGGGTAGGGCTGGGATTCTGACTGGCTGTTGGTTCTCGGGCTCTGATTGGTGGGTAGGGCTGGGATTCTGACTGGCTGTTGGTTCTCGGGCTCTGATTGGTGGGTAGGGCTGGGATTCTGACTGGCTGTTGGTTCTCGGGCTCTGATTGGTGGGTAGGGCTGGGATTCTGACTGGCTGTTGGTTCTCGGGCTCTGATTGGTGGGTAGGGCTGGGATTCTGACTGGCTGTTGGTTCTCGGGCTCTGATTGGTGGGTAGGGCTGGGTTTCTGACTGGCTGTTGGTTCTCGGGCTCTGATTGGTGGGTAGGGCTGGGATTCTGACTGGCTGTTGGTTCTCGGGCTCTGATTGGTGGGTAGGGCTGGGATTCTGACTGGCTGTTGGTTCTCGGGCTCTGATTGGTGGGTAGGGCTGGGATTCTGACTGGCTGTTGGTTCTCGGGCTCTGATTGGTGGGTAGGGCTGGGATTCTGACTGGCTGTTGGTTCTCGGGCTGTGATTGGTGGGTAGGGCTGGGATTCTGACTGGCTGGTGGTTCTCGGGCTCTGATTGGTGGTCTTGGCTGGGATTCTGATTGGCTGTTGGTTCTCGGGCTCTGATTGGTGGTTAGGGCGGGTAGGGCTGGGATTCTGATTGGCTGTTGGTTCTCGGGCTCTGATTGGTGGGTAGGGCTTGGATTCTGACTGGCTGTTGGTTCTCGGGCTCTGATTGGTGGGTAGGGCTGGGATTCTGACTGGCTGTTGGTTCTCGGGCTCTGATTGGTGGGTAGGGCTGGGATTCTCACTGGCTGTTGGTTCTCGGGCTCTGATTGGTGGGTAGGGCTGGGATTCTGACTGGCTGTTGGTTCTCGGGCTCTGATTGGTGGGTAGGGCTGGGATTCTGACTGGCTGTTGGTTCTCGGGATCCGATTCGTGGGTAGGGCTGGGATTCTGACTGGCTGTTGGTTCTCGGGCTCCGATTGGTGGGTAGGGCTGGGATTCTGACTGGCTGTTGGTTCTCGGGCCGTGATTGGTGGGTAGGGCTTGGATTCTGATTGGCTGCTGGTTCTCGGGCTCCGATTGGTGGGTAGGGCTGGGATTCTGACTGGCTGTTGGTTCTCGGGCTGTGATTGGTGGGTAGGGCTGGGATTCTGACTGGCTGTTGGTTCTCGGGCTGTGATTGGTGGGTAGGGCTGGGATTCTGACTGGCTGTTGGTTCTCGGGCTGTGATTGGTGGGTAGGGCTGGGATTCTGACTGGCTGTTGGTTCTCGGGCTCTGATTGGTGGTTAGGGCTGGGATTCTGACTGGCTGTTGGGATTCTGAGTGGCTGTTGGTTCTCGGGCTCTGATTGGTGGTTAGGGCTGGGATTCTGACTGGCTGTTGGTTCTCGGGCTCTGATTGGTGGGTAGGGCTGGGATTCTGACTGGCTGTTGGTTCTCGGGCTCTGATTGGTGGGTCGGGCTGGGATTCTGACTGGCTGTTGGTTCTCGGGCTCTGATTGGTGGGTAGGGCTGGGATTCTGACTGGCTGTTGGTTCTCGGGCTCTGATTGGTGGGTAGGGCTGGGATTCTGATTGGCTGTTGGTTCTCGGGCTCTGATTGGTGGTTGGGGCGGGTAGGGATGGGATTCTGATTGGCTGTTGGTTCTCGGGCTGTGATTGGTGGGTAGGGCTGGGATTCTGATTGGCTGTTGGTTCTCGGGTTCTGATTGGTTGGTAGGGCTGGGATTCTGATTGGCTGTTGGTTCTCGGGCTCTGATTGGTGGTTAGGGCTGGGATTCTGACTGGCTGTTGGTTCTCGGGCTCTGATTGGTGGGTAGGGCTGGGATTCTGACTGGCTGTTGGTTCTCGGGCTCTGATTGGTGGTTAGGGCTGGGATTCTGACTGGCTGTAGGTTCTCGGGCTCTGATTGGTGGTTAGGGCTGGGATTCTGACTGGCTGTTGGTTCTCGGGCTCTGATTGGTGGGTAGGGCTGTTATTCTGACTGGCGATTGGTTCTCGGGCTCTGATTGGTGGTTAGGGCTGGGATTCTGATTGGCTGTTGGTTCTCGGGCTGTGATAGGTGGTTAGGGCTGGGATTCTGATTGGCTGTTGGTTCTCGGGCTCTGATTGGTGGGTAGGGCTGGGATTCTGATTGGCTGTTGGTTCTCGGGCTCTGACTGGTGGTTAGGGCTGGGATTCTGATTGGCTATTGGTTCTCGGGCTCTGATTGGTGGTTAGGGCGGGTAGGGCTGAGATTCTGATTGGCTGTTGGTTCTCGGGCTCTGATTGGTGGGTAGGGCTGGGATTCTGATTGGCTGTTGGTTCTCGGGCTCAGATTGGTGGTTAGGGCTGGGATTCTGATTGGCTGTTGGTTCTCGGGCTCTGATTGGTGGTTAGGGCTGGGATTTTGACTGGCTGTTGGTTCTCGGGCTCTGATTGGTGGTTAGGGCTGGGATTCTGACTGGCTGTTGGTTCTCGGGCTCTGATTGGTGGGTAGGGCTGGGATTCTGATTGGCTGTTGGCTCTCGGGCTCTGATTGGTGGGTCGGGCTGTAATTCTGATTGGCTGTTTGTTCTCGGGCTCTGATTGGTGGGTAGGGCTGGGATTCTGACTGGCTGTTGGTTCTCGGGCTCTGATTGGTGGTTAGGGCTGGGATTCTGACTAGCTGTTGGTTCTCGGGCTCTGATTGGTGGTTAGGGCTGGGATTCTGACTGGCTGTTAGTTCTCGGGCTGTGGTGGGTAGGGCTGGGATTCTGACTGGCTGTTGGTTCTCGGGCTCTGATTGGTGGTTAGGGCTGGGATTCTGACTGGCTGTTGGTTCTCGGGCTCTGATTGGTGGTTAGGGCTGGGATTCTGACTGGCTGTTGGTTCTCGGGCTGTGATTGGTGGGTAGGGCTGGGATTCTGACTGGCTGTTGGTTCTCGGGCTGTGATTGGTGGGTAGGGCTGGGATTCTGACTGGCTGTTGGTTCTCGGGCTCTGATTGGTGGTTAGGGCTGGGATTCTGACTGTCTGTTGGTTCTCGGGCTCTGATTGGTGGGTAGGGCTGGGATTCTGATTGGCTGTTGGTTCTCGGGCTCTGATTGGTGGGTTGGGCTGGGATTCTGATTGGCTGTTGGTTCTCGGGCTCTGATTGGTGGGTAGGGCTGGGATTCTGATTGGCTGTTGGTTCTCGGGTTCTGATTGGTGGTTAGGGCTGGGATTCTGATTGGCTGTTAGTTCTCGGGCTCTGATTGGTGGTTAGGGCGGGTAGGGCTGGGATTCTGATTGGCTGTTGGTTCTCGGGCTCTGATTGGTGGGTAGGGCTGGGATTCTGACTGGCTGTTGGTTCTCGGGCTCTGATTGGTGGTTAGGGCTGGGATTCTGACTGGCTGTTGGTTCTCGGGCTGTGATTGGTGGGTAGGGCTGGGATTCTGATTGGCTGTTGGTTCTCGGGCTCTGATTGGTGGGTAGGGCTTGGATTCTGATTGGCTGTTGGTTCTCGGGCTCTGATTGGTGGGTAGGGCTGGGATTCTGACTGGCTGTTGGTTCTCGGGCTCTGATTGGTGGGTAGGGCTGGGATTCTGACTGGCTGTTGGTTCTCGGGCTCTGATTGGTGGGTAGGGCTGGGATTCTGATTGGCTGTTGGTTCTCGGGCTCTGATTGGTGGGTAGGGCTGGGATTCTGATTGGCTGTTGGTTCTCGGGCTCTGATTGGTGGGTAGGGCTGGGATTCTGATTGGCTGTTGGTTCTCGGGCTCTGATTGGTGGTTAGGGCTGGGATTCTGATTGGCTGTTAGTTCTCGGGCTCTGATTGGTGGTTAGGGCGGGTAGGGCTGGGATTCTGATTGGCTGTTGGTTCTCGGGCTCTGATTGGTGGGTAGGGCTGGGATTCTGACTGGCTGTTGGTTCTCGGGCTCTGATTGGTGGGTAGGGCTGGGATTCTGACTGGCTGTTGGTTCTCGGGCTCTGATTGGTGGTTAGGGCTGGGATTCTGACTGGCTGTAGGTTCTCGGGCTCTGATTGGTGGTTAGGGCTGGGATTCTGACTGGCTGTTGGTTCTCGGGCTCTGATTGGTGGGTAGGGCTGTTATTCTGACTGGCTGTTGGTTCTCGGGCTCTGATTGGTGGTTAGGGCTGGGATTCTGATTGGCTGTTGGTTCTCGGGCTGTGATTGGTGGTTAGGGCTGGGATTCTGATTGGCTGTTGGTTCTCGGGCTGTGATTGGTGGGTAGGGCTGGGATTCTGATTGGCTGTTGTTTCTCGGGCTCTGATTGGTGGGTAGGGCTGGGATTCTGATTGGCTGTTGGTTCTCGGGCTCTGATTGGTGGGTAGGGCTGGGATTCTGATTGGCTGTTGGTTCTCGGGCTCTGACTGGTGGTTAGGGCTGGGATTCTGATTGGCTGTTGGTTCTCGGGCTCTGATTGGTGGTTAGGGCGGGTAGGGCTGGGATTCTGATTGGCTGTTGGTTCTCGGGCTCTGATTGGTGGGTAGGGCTGGGATTCTGACTGGCTGTTGGATCTCGGGCTCTGATTGGTGGTCTTGGCTGGGATTCTGATTGGCTGTTGGTTCTCGTGCTCTGATTGGTGGGTAGGGCTGGGATTCTGACTGGCTGTTGGTTCTCGGGCTCTGATTGGTGGGTAGGGCTGGGATTCTGACTGGCTGTTGGTTCTCGGGCTCTGATTGGTGGGTAGGGCTGGGATTCTGACTGGCTGTTGGTTCTCGGGCTCTGATTGGTGGGTAGGGCTGGGATTCTGACTGGCTGTTGGTTCTCGGGCTCTGATTGGTGGGTAGGGCTGGGATTCTGACTGGCTGTTGGTTCTCGGGCTCTGATTGGTGGGTAGGGCTGGGATTCTGACTGGCTGTTGGTTCTCGGGCTCTGATTGGTGGGTAGGGCTGGGATTCTGACTGGCTGTTGGTTCTCGGGCTCTGATTGGTGGGTAGGGCTGGGATTCTGACTGGCTGTAGGTTCTCGGGCTCTGATTGGTGGGTAGGGCTGGGATTCTGACTGGCTGTTGGTTCTCGGGCTCTGATTGGTGGGTAGGGCTGGGATTCTGACTGGCTGTTGGTTCCCGGGCTCTGATTGGTGGGTAGGGCTGGGATTCTGACTGGCTGGTGGTTCTCGGGCTCTGATTGGTGGTCTTGTCTGGGATTCTGATTGGCTGTTGGTTCTCGGGCTCTGATTGGTGGTTAGGGCGGGTAGGGCTGGGATTCTGATTGGCTGTTGGTTCTCGGGCTCTGATTGGTGGGTAGGGCTTGGATTCTGACTGGCTGTTGGTTCTCGGGCTCTGATTGGTGGGTAGGGCTGGGATTCTGACTGGCTGTTGGTTCTCGGGCTCTGATTGGTGGGTAGGGCTGGGATTCTCACTGGCTGTTGGTTCTCGGGCTCTGATTGGTGGGTAGGGCTGGGATTCTGACTGGCTGTTGGTTCTCGGGCTCTGATTGGTGGGTAGGGCTGGGATTCTGACTGGCTGTTGGTTCTCGGGCTCTGATTCGTGGGTAGGGCTGGGATTCTGACTGGCTGTTGGTTCTCGGGCTCCGATTGGTGGGTAGGGCTGGGATTCTGACTGGCTGTTGGTTCTCGGGCCGTGATTGGTGGGTAGGGCTTGGATTCTGATTGGCTGCTGGTTCTCGGGCTCCGATTGGTGGGTAGGGCTGGGATTCTGACTGGCTGTTGGTTCTCGGGCTGTGATTGGTGGGTAGGGCTGGGATTCTGACTGGCTGTTGGTTCTCGGGCTGTGATTGGTGGGTAGTGCTGGGATTCTGACTGGCTGTTGGTTCTCGGGCTGTGATTGGTGGGTAGGGCTGGGATTCTGACTGGCTGTTGGTTCTCGGGCTCTGATTGGTGGTTAGGGCTGGGATTCTGACTGGCTGTTGGGATTCTGAGTGGCTGTTGGTTCTCGGGCTCTGTTTGGTGGTTAGGGCTGGGATTCTGACTGGCTGTTGGTTCTCGGGCTCTGATTGGTGGGTAGGGCTGGGATTCTGACTGGCTGTTGGTTCTCGGGCTCTGATTGGTGGGTCGGGCTGGGATTCTGACTGGCTGTTGGTTCTCTGGCTCTGATTGGTGGGTAGGGCTGGGATTCTGACTGGCTGTTGGTTCTCGGGCTCTGATTGGTGGGTAGGGCTGGGATTCTGATTGGCTGTTGGTTCTCGGGCTCTGATTGGTGGTTGGGGCGGGTAGGGCTGGGATTCTGATTGGCTGTTGGTTCTCGGGCTGTGATTGGTGGGTAGGGCTGGGATTCTTATTGGCTGTTGGTTCTCGGGTTCTGATTGGTTGGTAGGGCTGGGATTCTGATTGGCTGTTGGTTCTCGGGCTCTGATTGGTGGTTAGGGCTGGGATTCTGACTGGCTGTTGGTTCTCGGGCTCTGATTGGTGGGTAGGGCTGGGATTCTGACTGGCTGTTGGTTCTCGGGCTCTGATTGGTGGTTAGGGCTGGGATTCTAACTGGCTGTAGGTTCTCGGGCTCTGATTGGTGGTTAGGGCTGGGATTCTGACTGGCTGTTGGTTCTCGGGCTCTGATTGGTGGGTAGGGCTGTTATTCTGACTGGCTGTTGGTTCTCGGGCTCTGATTGGTGGTTAGGGTTGGGATTCTGATTGGCTGTTGGTTCTCGGGCTGTGATTGGTGGTTAGGGCTGGGATTCTGATTGGCTGTTGGTTCTCGGGCTGTGATTGGTGGGTAGGGCTGGGATTCTGATAGGCTGTTGTTTCTCGGGCTCTGATTGGTGGGTAGGGCTGGGATTCTGATTGGCTGTTGGTTCTCGGGCTCTGATTGGTGGGTAGGGCTGGGATTCTGATTGGCTGTTGGTTCTCGGGCTCTGACTGGTGGTTAGGGCTGGGATTCTGATTGGCTGTTGGTTCTCGGGCTCTGATTGGTGGTTAGGGCGGGTAGGGCTGAGATTCTGATTGGCTGTTGGTTCTCGGGCTCTGATTGGTGGGTAGGGCTGGGATTCTGATTGGCTGTTGGTTCTCGGGCTCAGATTGGTGGTTAGGGCTGGGATTCTGATTGGCTGTTGGTTCTCGGGCTCTGATTGGTGGTTAGGGCTGGGATTTTGACTGGCTGTTGGTTCTCGGGCTCTGATTGGTGGTTAGGGCTGGGATTCTGACTGGCTGTTGGTTCTCGGGCTCTGATTGGTGGGTAGGGCTGGGATTCTGATTGGCTGTTGGCTCTCGGGCTCTGATTGGTGGGTCGGGCTGTAATTCTGATTGGCTGTTTGTTCTCGGGCTCTGATTGGTGGGTAGGGCTGGGATTCTGACTGGCTGTTGGTTCTCGGGCTCTGATTGGTGGTTAGGGCTGGGATTCTGACTAGCTGTTGGTTCTCGGGCTCTGATTGGTGGTTAGGGCTGGGATTCTGACTGGCTGTTAGTTCTCTGGCTCTGGTGGTTAGGGCTGGGATTCTGACTGGCTGTTGGTTCTCGGGCTCTGATTGGTGGTTAGGGCTGGGATTCTGACTGGCTGTTGGTTCTCGGGCTCTGATTGGTGGTTAGGGCTGGGATTCTGACTGGCTGTTGGTTCTCGGGCTGTGATTGGTGGGTAGGGCTGGGATTCTGACTGGCTGTTGGTTCTCGGGCTGTGATTGGTGGGTAGGGCTGGGATTCTGACTGGCTGTTGGTTCTCGGGCTCTGATTGGTGGTTAGGGCTGGGATTCTGACTGTCTGTTGGTTCTCGGGCTCTGATTGGTGGGTAGGGCTGGGATTCTGATTGGCTGTTGGTTCTCGGGCTCTGATTGGTGGGTAGGGCTGGGATTCTGATTGGCTGTTGGTTCTCGGGCTCTGATTGGTGGGTAGGGCTGGGATTCTGATTGGCTGTTGGTTCTCGGGCTCTGATTGGTGGTTAGGGCTGGGATTCTGATTGGCTGTTAGTTCTCGGGCTCTGATTGGTGGTTAGGGCGGGTAGGGCTGGGATTCTGATTGGCTGTTGGTTCTCGGGCTCTGATTGGTGGGTAGGGCTGGGATTCTGACTGGCTGTTGGTTCTCGGGCTCTGATTGGTGGTTAGGGCTGGGATTCTGACTGGCTGTTGATTCTCGGGCTGTGATTGGTGGGTAGGGCTGGGATTCTGATTGGCTGTTGGTTCTCGGGCTCTGATTGGTGGGTAGGGCTTGGATTCTGATTGGCTGTTGGTTCTCGGGCTCTGATTGCTGGGTAGGGCTGGGATTCTGACTGGCTGTTGGTTCTCGGGCTCTGATTGGTGGGTAGGGCTGGGATTCTGACTGGCTGTTGGTTCTCGGGCTCTGATTGGTGGGTAGGGCTGGGATTCTGATTGGCTGTTGGTTCTCGGGCTCTGATTGGTGGGTAGGGCTGGGATTCTGATTGGCTGTTGGTTCTCGGGCTCTGATTGGTGCTTAGGGCTGGGATTCTGATTGGCTGTTGGTTCTCGGGCTGTGATTGGTGGTTAGGGCGGGTAGGGCTGGGATTCTTATTGGCTGTTGGTTCTCGGGCTCTGATTGGTGGTTAGTGCTGGGATTCTGACTGGCTGTTGGCTCTCGGGCTCTGATTGGTGGGTAGGGCTGGGATTCTGACTGGCTGTTGGTTCTCGGGCTCTGATTGGTGGGTAGGGCTGGGATTCTGACTGGCTGTTGGTTCTCGGGCTCTGATTGGTGGGTAGGGCTGGGATTCTGACTGGCTGTTGGTTCTCGGGCTCTGATTGGTGGGTAGGGCTGGGATTCTGACTGGCTGTTGGTTCTCGGGCTGTGATTGGTGGTTAGGGCGAGTATGGCTGGGATTCTGATTGGCTGTTGGTTCTCGGGCTCTGATTGGTGGTTAGGGTTGGGATTCTGACTGGCTGTTGGTTCTCGGGCTCTGATTGGTGGTTAGGGCTGGGATTCTGACTGGCTGTTGGTTTTCGGGCTCCGATTGGTGGTTAGGGCTGGGATTCTGACTGGCTGTTGGTTCTCGGGCTCCGATTGGTGGTTAGGGCTGGGATTCTGACTGGCTGTTGGTTCTCGGGCTCTGATTGGTGGGTAGGGCTGTTATTCTGATTGGCTGTTGGTTCTCGGGCTCTGATTGGTGGGTAGGGCTGGGATTCTGATTGGCTGTTGGTTCTCGGGCTGTTATTGGTGGTTAGGGCTGGGATTCTGATTTGCTGTTGGTTCTCGGGCTGTGATTGGTGGGTAGGGCTGGGATTCTGATTGGCTGTTGGTTCTCGGGCTCTGATTGGTGGGTAGGGCTGGGATTCTGATTGGCTGTTGGTTCTCGGGCTCTGATTGGTGGTTAGGGCTGGGATTCTGATTGGCTGTTGGTTCTCGGGCTCTGATTGGTGGTTAGGGCTGGGATTCTGATTGGCTGTTGGTTCTCGGGCTGTGATTGGTGGTTAGGGCGGGTAGGGCTGGGATTCTGATTGTCTGTTGGTTCTCGGGCTCTGATTGGTCGGTAGAGCTGGGATTCTGACTGGCTGTTGGTTCTCGGGCTCTGATTGGTGGTTAGGGCTGGGATTCTGACTGGCTGTTGGTTCTCGGGCTCTGATTGGTGGGTAGGGCTGGGATTCTGACTGGCTGTTGGTTCTCGGGCTCTGATTGGTGGGTAGGGCTGGGATTCTGACTGGCTGTTGGTTCTCGGGCTCTGATTGGTGGGTAGGGCTGGGATTCTGACTGGCTGTTGGTTCTCGGGCTCTGATTGGTGGGTAGGGATGGGATTCTGACTGGCTGTTGGTTCTCGGGCTCTGATTGGTGGGTAGGGCTGGGATTCAGACTGGCTGTTGGTTCTCGGGCTCTGATTGGTGGGTAGGGCTGGGTTTCTGACTGGCTGTTGGTTCTCGGGCTCTGATTGGTGGGTAGGGCTGGGATTCTGACTGGCTGTTGGTTCTCGGGCTCTGATTGGTGGGTAGGGCTGGGATTCTGACTGGCTGTTGGTTCTCGGGCTCTGATTGGTGGGTAGGGCTGGGATTCTGACTGGCTGTTGGTTCTCGGGCTCTGATTGGTGGGTAGGGCTGGGATTCTGACTGGCTGTTGGTTCTCGGGCTGTGATTGGTGGGTAGGGCTGGGATTCTGACTGGCTGTTGGTTCTCGGGCTCTGATTGGTGGTCTTGGCTGGGATTCTGACTGGCTGTTGGTTCTCGGGCTCTGATTGGTGGGTAGGGCGGGGATTCTGACTGGCTGTTGGTTCTCGGGCTGTGATTGGTGGGTAGGGCTGGGATTCTGACTGGCTGTTGGTTCTCGGGCTCTGATTGGTGGTCTTGGCTGGGATTCTGATTGGCTGTTGGTTCTCGTGCTCTGATTGGTGGGTAGGGCTGGGATTCTGACTGGCTGTTGGTTCTCGGGCTCTGATTGGTGGGTAGGGCTGGGATTCTGACTGGCTGTTGGTTCTCGGGCTCTGATTGGTGGGTAGGGCTGGGATTCTGACTGGCTGTTGGTTCTCGGGCTCTGATTGGTGGGTAGGGCTGGGATTCTGACTGGCTGTTGGTTCTCGGGCTCTGATTGGTGGGTAGGGCTGGGATTCTGACTGGCTGTTGGTTCTCGGGCTCTGATTGGTGGGTAGGGCTGGGATTCTGACTGGCTGTTGGTTCTCGGGCTCCGATTGATGGGTAGGGCTGGGATTCTGACTGGCTGTTGGTTCTCGGGCTCCGATTGGTGGGTAGGGCTGGGATTCTGACTGGCTGTTGGTTCTCGGGCCGTGATTGGTGGGTAGGGCTTGGATTCTGATTGGCTGCTGGTTCTCGGGCTCCGATTGGTGGGTAGGGCTGGGATTCTGACTGGCTGTTGGTTCTCGGGCTGTGATTGGTGGGTAGGGCTGGGATTCTGACTGGCTGTTGGTTCTCGGGCTGTGATTGGTGGGTAGGGCTGGGATTCTGACTGGCTGTTGGTTCTCGGGCTGTGATTGGTGGGTAGGGCTGGGATTCTGACTGGCTGTTGGTTCTCGGGCTCTGATTGGTGGTTAGGGCTGGGATTCTGACTGGCTGTTGGGATTCTGAGTGGCTGTTGGTTCTCGGGCTCTGATTGGTGGTTAGGGCTGGGATTCTGACTGGCTGTTGGTTCTCGGGCTCTGATTGGTGGGTAGGGCTGGGATTCTGACTGGCTGTTGGTTCTCGGGCTCTGATTGGTGGGTCGGGCTGGGATTCTGACTGGCTGTTGGTTCTCGGGCTCTGATTGGTGGGTAGGGCTGGGATTCTGACTGGCTGTTGGTTCTCGGGCTCTGATTGGTGGGTAGGGCTGGGATTCTGATTGGCTGTTGGTTCTTGGGCTCTGATTGGTGGTTAGGGCGGGTAGGGCTGGGATTCTGATTGGCTGTTGGTTCTCGGCCTGTGATTGGTGGGTAGGGCTGGGATTCTGATTGGCTGTTGTTCTCGGGTTCTGATTGGTTGGTAGGGCTGGGATTCTGATTGGCTGTTGGTTCTCGGGCTCTGATTGGTGGTTAAGGCTGGGATTCTGACTGGCTGTTGGTTCTCGGGCTCTGATTGGTGGGTAGGGCTGGGATTCTGACTGGCTGTTGGTTCTCGGGCTCTGATTGGTGGTTAGGGCTGGGATTCTGATTGGCTGTTGGTTCTCGGGCTCTGATTGGTGGTTAGGGCTGGGATTCTGATTGGCTGTTGGTTCTCGGGCTGTGATTGGTGGTTAGGGCGGGTAGGGCTGGGATTCTGATTGTCTGTTGGTTCTCGGGCTCTGATTGGTCGGTAGAGCTGGGATTCTGACTGGCTGTTGGTTCTCGGGCTCTGATTGGTGGTTAGGGCTGGGATTCTGACTGGCTGTTGGTTCTCGGGCTCTGATTGGTGGGTAGGGCTGGGATTCTGACTGGCTGTTGGTTCTCGGGCTCTGATTGGTGGGTAGGGCTGGGATTCTGACTGGCTGTTGGTTCTCGGGCTCTGATTGGTGGGTAGGGCTGGGATTCTGACTGGCTGTTGGTTCTCGGGCTCTGATTGGTGGGTAGGGATGGGATTCTGACTGGCTGTTGGTTCTCGGGCTCTGATTGGTGGGTAGGGCTGGGATTAAGACTGGCTGATGGTTCTCGGGCTCTGATTGGTGGGTAGGGCTGGGTTTCTGACTGGCTGTTGGTTCTCGGGCTCTGATTGGTGGGTAGGGCTGGGATTCTGACTGGCTGTTGGTTCTCGGGCTCTGATTGGTGGGTAGGGCTGGGATTCTGACTGGCTGTTGGTTCTCGGGCTCTGATTGGTGGGTAGGGCTGGGATTCTGACTGGCTGTTGGTTCTCGGGCTCTGATTGGTGGGTAGGGCTGGGATTCTGACTGGCTGTTGGTTCTCGGGCTGTGATTGGTGGGTAGGGCTGGGATTCTGACTGGCTGTTGGTTCTCGGGCTCTGATTGGTGGTCTTGGCTGGGATTCTGACTGGCTGTTGGTTCTCGGGCTCTGATTGGTGGGTAGGGCGGGGATTCTGACTGGCTGTTGGTTCTCGGGCTGTGATTGGTGGGTAGGGCTGGGATTCTGACTGGCTGTTGGTTCTCGGGCTCTGATTGGTGGTCTTGGCTGGGATTCTGATTGGCTGTTGGTTCTCGTGCTCTGATTGGTGGGTAGGGCTGGGATTCTGACTGGCTGTTGGTTCTCGGGCTCTGATTGGTGGGTAGGGCTGGGATTCTGACTGGCTGTTGGTTCTCGGGCTCTGATTGGTGGGTAGGGCTGGGATTCTGACTGGCTGTTGGTTCTCGGGCTCTGATTGGTGGGTAGGGCTGGGATTCTGACTGGCTGTTGGTTCTCGGGCTCTGATTGGTGGGTAGGGCTGGGATTCTGACTGGCTGTTGGTTCTCGGGCTCTGATTGGTGGGTAGGGCTGGGATTCTGACTGGCTGTTGGTTCTCGGGCTCCGATTGATGGGTAGGGCTGGGATTCTGACTGGCTGTTGGTTCTCGGGCTCCGATTGGTGGGTAGGGCTGGGATTCTGACTGGCTGTTGGTTCTCGGGCCGTGATTGGTGGGTAGGGCTTGGATTCTGATTGGCTGCTGGTTCTCGGGCTCCGATTGGTGGGTAGGGCTGGGATTCTGACTGGCTGTTGGTTCTCGGGCTGTGATTGGTGGGTAGGGCTGGGATTCTGACTGGCTGTTGGTTCTCGGGCTGTGATTGGTGGGTAGGGCTGGGATTCTGACTGGCTGTTGGTTCTCGGGCTGTGATTGGTGGGTAGGGCTGGGATTCTGACTGGCTGTTGGTTCTCGGGCTGTGATTGGTGGGTAGGGCTGGGATTCTGACTGGCTGTTGGGATTCTGAGTGGCTGTTGGTTCTCGGGCTCTGATTGGTGGTTAGGGCTGGGATTCTGACTGGCTGTTGGTTCTCGGGCTCTGATTGGTGGGTAGGGCTGGGATTCTGACTGGCTGTTGGTTCTCGGGCTCTGATTGGTGGGTCGGGCTGGGATTCTGACTGGCTGTTGGTTCTCGGGCTCTGATTGGTGGGTAGGGCTGGGATTCTGACTGGCTGTTGGTTCTCGGGCTCTGATTGGTGGGTAGGGCTGGGATTCTGATTGGCTGTTGGTTCTTGGGCTCTGATTGGTGGTTAGGGCGGGTAGGGCTGGGATTCTGATTGGCTGTTGGTTCTCGGCCTGTGATTGGTGGGTAGGGCTGGGATTCTGATTGGCTGTTGGTTCTCGGGTTCTGATTGGTTGGTAGGGCTGGGATTCTGATTGGCTGTTGGTTCTCGGGCTCTGATTGGTGGTTAAGGCTGGGATTCTGACTGGCTGTTGGTTCTCGGGCTCTGATTGGTGGGTAGGGCTGGGATTCTGACTGGCTGTTGGTTCTCGGGCTCTGATTGGTGGTTAGGGCTGGGATTCTGACTGGCTGTAGGTTCTCGGGCTCTGATTGGTGGTTAGGGCTGGGATTCTGACTGGCTGTTGGTTCTCGGGCTCTGATTGGTGGGTAGGGCTGTTATTCTGACTGGCTGTTGGTTCTCGGGCTCTGATTGGTGGTTAGGGCTGGGATTCTGATTGGCTGTTGGTTCTCGGGCTGTGATTGGTGGTTAGGGCTGGGATTCTGATTGGCTGTTGGTTCTCGGGCTGTGATTGGTGGGTAGGGCTGGGATTCTGATTGGCTGTTGTTTCTCGGGCTCTGATTGGTGGTTAGGGCTGGGATTCTGATTGGCTGTTGGTTCTCGGGCTCTGATTGGTGGTTAGGGCTGGGATTCTGATTGGCTGTTGGTTCTCGGGCTGTGATTGGTGGTTAGGGCGGGTAGGGCTGGGATTCTGATTGTCTGTTGGTTCTCGGGCTCTGATTGGTCGGTAGAGCTGGGATTCTGACTGGCTGTTGGTTCTCGGGCTCTGATTGGTGGTTAGGGCTGGGATTCTGACTGGCTGTTGGTTCTCGGGCTCTGATTGGTGGGTAGGGCTGGGATTCTGACTGGCTGTTGGTTCTCGGGCTCTGATTGGTGGGTAGGGCTGGGATTCTGACTGGCTGTTGGTTCTCGGGCTCTGATTGGTGGGTAGGGCTGGGATTCTGACTGGCTGTTGGTTCTCGGGCTCTGATTGGTGGGTAGGGATGGGATTCTGACTGGCTGTTGGTTCTCGGGCTCTGATTGGTGGGTAGGGCTGGGATTCTGACTGGCTGTTGGTTCTCGGGCTCTGATTGGTGGGTAGGGCTGGGTTTCTGACTGGCTGTTGGTTCTCGGGCTCTGATTGGTGGGTAGGGCTGGGATTCTGACTGGCTGTTGGTTCTCGGGCTCTGATTGGTGGGTAGGGCTGGGATTCTGACTGGCTGTTGGTTCTCGGGCTCTGATTGGTGGGTAGGGCTGGGATTCTGACTGGCTGTTGGTTCTCGGGCTGTGATTGGTGGGTAGGGCTGGGATTCTGACTGGCTGTTGGTTCTCGGGCTCTGATTGGTGGTCTTGGCTGGGATTCTGACTGGCTGTTGGTTCTCGGGCTCTGATTGGTGGGTAGGGCGGGGATTCTGACTGGCTGTTGGTTCTCGGGCTGTGATTGGTGGGTAGGGCTGGGATTCTGACTGGCTGTTGGTTCTCGGGCTCTGATTGGTGGTCTTGGCTGGGATTCTGATTGGCTGTTGGTTCTCGTGCTCTGATTGGTGGGTAGGGCTGGGATTCTGACTGGCTGTTGGTTCTCGGGCTCTGATTGGTGGGTAGGGCTGGGATTCTGACTGGCTGTTGGTTCTCGGGCTCTGATTGGTGGGTAGGGCTGGGATTCTGACTGGCTGTTGGTTCTCGGGCTCTGATTGGTGGGTAGGGCTGGGATTCTGACTGGCTGTTGGTTCTCGGGCTCTGATTGGTGGGTAGGGCTGGGATTCTGACTGGCTGTTGGTTCTCGGGCTCTGATTGGTGGGTAGGGCTGGGATTCTGACTGGCTGTTGGTTCTCGGGCTCCGATTCGTGGGTAGGGCTGGGATTCTGACTGGCTGTTGGTTCTCGGGCTCCGATTGGTGGGTAGGGCTGGGATTCTGACTGGCTGTTGGTTCTCGGGCCGTGATTGGTGGGTAGGGCTTGGATTCTGATTGGCTGCTGGTTCTCGGGCTCCGATTGGTGGGTAGGGCTGGGATTCTGACTGGCTGTTGGTTCTCGGGCTGTGATTGGTGGGTAGGGCTGGGATTCTGACTGGCTGTTGGTTCTCGGGCTGTGATTGGTGGGTAGGGCTGGGATTCTGACTGGCTGTTGGTTCTCGGGCTGTGATTGGTGGGTAGGGCTGGGATTCTGACTGGCTGTTGGTTCTCGGGCTCTGATTGGTGGTTAGGGCTGGGATTCTGACTGGCTGTTGGGATTCTGAGTGGCTGTTGGTTCTCGGGCTCTGATTGGTGGTTAGGGCTGGGATTCTGACTGGCTGTTGGTTCTCGGGCTCTGATTGGTGGGTAGGGCTGGGATTCTGACTGGCTGTTGGTTCTCGGGCTCTGATTGGTGGGTCGGGCTGGGATTCTGACTGGCTGTTGGTTCTCGGGCTCTGATTGGTGGGTAGGGCTGGGATTCTGACTGGCTGTTGGTTCTCGGGCTCTGATTGGTGGGTAGGGCTGGGATTCTGATTGGCTGTTGGTTCTTGGGCTCTGATTGGTGGTTAGGGCGGGTAGGGCTGGGATTCTGATTGGCTGTTGGTTCTCGGCCTGTGATTGGTGGGTAGGGCTGGGATTCTGATTGGCTGTTGGTTCTCGGGTTCTGATTGGTTGGTAGGGCTGGGATTCTGATTGGCTGTTGGTTCTCGGGCTCTGATTGGTGGTTAAGGCTGGGATTCTGACTGGCTGTTGGTTCTCGGGCTCTGATTGGTGGGTAGGGCTGGGATTCTGACTGGCTGTTGGTTCTCGGGCTCTGATTGGTGGTTAGGGCTGGGATTCTGACTGGCTGTAGGTTCTCGGGCTCTGATTGGTGGTTAGGGCTGGGATTCTGACTGGCTGTTGGTTCTCGGGCTCTGATTGGTGGGTAGGGCTGTTATTCTGACTGGCTGTTGGTTCTCGGGCTCTGATTGGTGGTTAGGGCTGGGATTCTGATTGGCTGTTGGTTCTCGGGCTGTGATTGGTGGTTAGGGCTGGGATTCTGATTGGCTGTTGGTTCTCGGGCTGTGATTGGTGGGTAGGGCTGGGATTCTGATTGGCTGTTGTTTCTCGGGCTCTGATTGGTGGGTAGGGCTGGGATTCTGATTGGCTGTTGGTTCTCGGGCTCTAATTGGTGGGTAGGGCTGGGATTCTGATTGGCTGTTGGTTCTCGGGCTCTGACTGGTGGTTAGGGCTGGGATTCTGATTGGCTGTTGGTTCTCGGGCTCTGATTGGTGGTTAGGGCGGGTAGGGCTGGGATTCTGATTGGCTGTTGGTTCTCGGGCTCTGATTGGTGGGTAGGGCTGGGATTCTGATTGGCTGTTGGTTCTCGGGCTCAGATTGGTGGTTAGGGCTGGGATTCTGATTGGCTGTTGGTTCTCGGGCTCTGATTGGTGGTTAGGGCTGGGATTTTGACTGGCTGTTGGTTCTCGGGCTCTGATTGGTGGTTAGGGCTGGGATTCTGACTGGCTGTTGGTTCTCGGGCTCTGATTGGTGGGTAGGGCTGGGATTCTGATTGGCTGTTGGCTCTCGGGCTCTAATTGGTGGGTCGGGCTGTAATTCTGATTGGCTGTTTGTTCTCGGGCTCTGATTGGTGGGTAGGGCTGGGATTCTGACTGGCTGTTGGTTCTCGGGCTCTGATTGGTGGTTAGGGCTGGGATTCTGACTAGCTGTTGGTTCTCGGGCTCTGATTGGTGGTTAGGGCTGGGATTCTGACTGGCTGTTAGTTCTCGGGCTCTGGTGGTTAGGGCTGGGATTCTGACTGGCTGTTGGTTCTCGGGCTCTGATTGGTGGTTAGGGCTGGGATTCTGACTGGCTGTTGGTTCTCGGGCTCTGATTGGTGGTTAGGGCTGGGATTCTGACTGGCTGTTGGTTCTCGGGCTGTGATTGGTGGGTAGGGCTGGGATTCTGACTGGCTGTTGGTTCTCGGGCTGTGATTGGTGGGTAGGGCTGGGATTCTGACTGGCTGTTGGTTCTCGGGCTCTGATTGGTGGGTAGGGCTGGGATTCTGACTGTCTGTTGGTTCTCGGGCTCTGATTGGTGGGTAGGGCTGGGATTCTGATTGGCTGTTGGTTCTCGGGCTCTGATTGGTGGTTAGGGCTGGGATTCTGATTGGCTGTTAGTTCTCGGGCTCTGATTGGTGGTTAGGGCGGGTAGGGCTGGGATTCTGATTGGCTGTTGGTTCTCGGGCTCTGATTGGTGGGTAGGGCTGGGATTCTGACTGGCTGTTGGTTCTCGGGCTCTGCTTGGTGGTTAGGGCTGGGATTCTGACTGGCTGTTGGTTCTCGGGCTGTGATTGGTGGGTAGGGCTGGGATTCTGATTGGCTGTTGGTTCTCGGGCTCTGATTGGTGGGTAGGGCTGGGATTCTGACTGGCTGTTGGTTCTCGGGCTCTGATTGGTGGGTAGGGCTGGGATTCTGACTGGCTGTTGGTTCTCGGGCTCTGATTGGTGGGTAGGGCTGGGATTCTGATTGGCTGTTGGTTCTCGGGCTCTGATTGGTGGGAAGGGCTGGGATTCTGATTGGCTGTTGGTTCTCGGGCTCTGATTGGTGCTTAGGGCTGGGATTCTGATTGGCTGTTGGTTCTCGGGCTCTGATTGGTGGGTAGGGCTGGGATTCTGACTGGCTGTTGGTTCTCGGGCTCTGATTGGTGGGTAGGGCTGGGATTCTGACTGGCTGTTGGTTCTCGGGCTCTGATTGGTGGGTAGGGCTGGGATTCTGACTGGCTGTTGGTTCTCGGGCTCTGATTGGTGGGTAGGGCTGGGATTCTGACTGACTGTTGGTTCTCGGGCTGTGATTGGTGGTTAGGGCGAGTATGGCTGGGATTCTGATTGGCTGTTGGTTCTCGGGCTGTGATTGGTGGGTAGGGCTGGGATTCTGATTGGCTGTTGGTTCTCGGGCTCTGATTGGTGGGTAGGGCTGGGATTCTGATTGGCTGTTGGTTCTCGGGCTCTGATTGGTGGTTAGGGCTGGGATTCTGATTGGCTGTTGGTTCTCGGGCTCTGATTGGTGGGTAGGGCTGGGATTCTGACTGGCTGTTGGTTCTCGGGCTCTGATTGGTGGTTAGGGCTGGGATTCTGACTGGCTGTTGGTTCTCGGGCTCTGATTGGTGGTTAGGGCTGGGATTCTGACTGGCTGTTGGTTCTCGGGCTCTGATTGGTGGTTAGGGCTGGGATTCTGACTGGCAATTGGTTCTCGGGCTCTGATTGGTGGTTAGGGCTGGGATTCTGACTGGCTGTTGGTTCTCGGGCTGTGATTGGTGAGTAGGGCTGGGATTCTGATTGGCTGTTGGTTCTCGGGCTCTGATTGGTGGGTAGGGCTGGAATTTTGATTGGCTGTTGGTTCTCGGGCTGTGATTGGTGGTTAGGGCCGGGATTCTGATTAGCTGTTGGTTCTCGGGCTGTGATTGGTGGGTAGGGCTGGGATTCTGATTGGCTGTTGGTTCTCGGGCTCTGATTGGTGGGTAGGTCTGGGATTCTGATTGGCTGTTGGTTCTCGGGCTGTGATTGGTGGGTAGGGCTGGGATTCTGACTGGCTGTTGGTTCTCGGGCTCTGATTGGTGGTTAGGGCTGGGATTCTGACTGTCTGTTGGTTCTCGGGCTCTGATTGGTGGGTAGGGCTGGGATTCTGATTGGCTGTTGGTTCTCGGGCTCTGATTGGTGGGTAGGGCTGGGATTCTGATTGGCTGTTGGTTCTTGGGCTCTGATTGGTGGGTAGGGCTGGGATTCTGATTGGCTGTTGGTTCTCGGGCTCTGATTGGTGGTTAGGGCTGGGATTCTGATTGGCTGTTGGTTCTCGGGCTGTGATTGGTGGTTAGGGCGGGTAGGGCTGGGATTCTGATTGGCTGTTGGTTCTCGGGCTCTGATTGGTGGGTAGAGCTGGGATTCTGACTGGCTGTTGGTTCTCGGGCTCTGATTGGTGGTTAGGGCTGGGATTCTGACTGGCTGTTGGTTCTCGGGCTCTGATTGGTGGGTAGGGCTGAGATTCTGACTGGCTGTTGGTTCTCGGGCTCTGATTGGTGGGTAGGGCTGGGATTCTGACTGGCTGTTGGTTCTCGTGCTCTGATTGGTGGGTAGGGCTGGGATTCTGACTGGCTGTTGGTTCTCGGGCTCTGATTGGTGGGTAGGGCTGGGATTCTGACTGGCTGTTGGTTCTCGGGCTCTGATTGGTGGGTAGGGCTGGGATTCTGACTGGCTGTTGGTTCTCGGGCTCTGATTGGTGGGTAGGGCTGGGATTCTGAATGGCTGTTGGTTCTCGGGCTCTGATTGGTGGGTAGGGCTGGGATTCTGACTGGCTGTTGGTTCTCGGGCTCTGATTGGTGGGTAGGGCTGGGATTCTGACTGGCTGTTGGTTCTCGGGCTCTGATTGGTGGGTAGGGCTGGGTTTCTGACTGGCTGTTGGTTCTCGGGCTCTGATTGGTGGGTAGGGCTGGGTTTCTGACTGGCTGTTGGTTCTCGGGCTCTGATTGGTGGGTAGGGCTGGGATTCTGACTGGCTGTTGGTTCTCGTGCTCTGATTGGTGATTAGGGCTGGGATTCTGACTGGCTGTTGGTTCTCGTGCTCTGATTGGTGGGTAGGGCTGGGATTCTGACTGGCTGTTGGTTCTCGGGCTGTGATTGGTGGTTAGGGCTGGGATTCTGATTGGCTGTTGGTTCTCGGGCTCTGATTGGTGGTTAGGGCGGGTAGGGCTGGGATTCTGATTGGCTGTTGGTTCTCGGGCTCTGATTGGTGGGTAGGGCTGGGATTCTGACTGGCTGTTGGTTCTCGGGCTCTGATTGGTGGGTAGGGCTGGGATTCTGTCTGGCTGTTGGTTCTCGGGCTCTGATTGGTGGGTAGGGCTGGGATTCTGACTGGCTGTTGGTTCTCGGGCTCTGATTGGTGGGTAGGGCTGGAATTCTGACTGGCTGTTGGTTCTCGGGCTCCGATTGGTGGGTAGGGCTGGGATTCTGACTGGCTGTTGGTTCTCGGGCTCCGATTGGTGGGCAGGGCTGGGATTCTGACTGGCTGTTGGTTCTCGGGCTCCGATTGGTGGGTAGGGCTGGGATTCTGACTGGCTGCTGGTTCGCGGGCTCCGATTGGTGGGTAGGGCTGGGATTCTGACTGGCTGTTGGTTCGCGGGCTGTGATTGGTGGGTAGGGCTGGGATTCTGACTGGCTGTTGGTTCTCGGGCTCTGATTGGTGGGTAGGGCTGGGATTCTGACTGGCTGTTGGTTCTCGGGCTGTGATTGGTGGGTAGGGCTGGGATTCTGACTGGCTGTTGGTTCTCGGGCTCTGATTGGTGGGTAGGGCTGGGATTCTGACTGGCTGTTGGTTCTCGGGCTCTGATTGGTGGTTAGGGCTGGGATTCTTACTGGCTGTTGGGATTCTGACTGGCTGTTGGTTCTCGGGCTCTGATTGGTGGGTCGGGCTGGGATTCTGACTGGCTGTTGGTTCTCGGGCTCTGATTGGTGGGTAGGGCTGGGATTCTGACTGGCTGTTGGTTCTCGGGCTCTGATTGGTGGGAGGGCTGGGATTCTGATTGGCTGTTAGTTCTCGGGCTCTGATTGGTGGTTAGGGCGGGTAGGGCTGGAATTCTGATTGGCTGTTGGTTCTCGGGATGTGATTGGTGGGTAGGGCTGGGATTCTGATTGGCTGTTGGTTCTCGGGCTCTGATTGGTTGGTAGGGCTGGGATTCTGACTGGCTGTTGGTTTTCGGGCTCCGATTGGTGGGTAGGGCTGGGATTCTGACTGGCTGTTGGTTCTCGGGCTCCGATTGGTGGGTAGGGCTGGGATTCAGACTGGCTGCTGGTTCTCGGACTCCGATTGGTGGTTAGGGTTGGGATTCTGACTGGCTGTTGGTTCTCGGGCTCTGATTGGTGGTTAGGGCTGGGATTCTGACTGGCTGTTGGTTCTCGGGCTCCGATTGGTGGTTAGGGCTGGGATTCTGACTGGCTGTTGGTTCTCGGGCTCCGATTGGTGGTTAGGGCTGGGATTCTGACTGGCTGTTGGTTCTCGGGCTCCGATTGGTAGGTAGGGCTGTTATTCTGATCGGCTGTTGGTTCTCGGGCTCTGATTGGTGGGAAGGGCTGGGATTCTGATTGGCTGTTGGTTCTCGGGCTGTTATTGGTGGTTAGGGCTGGGATTCTGATTGGCTGTTGGTTCTCGGGCTGTGATTGGTGGGTAGGGCTGGGATTCTGATTGGCTGTTGGTTCTCGGGCTCTGATTGGTGGGTAGGGCTGGGATTCTGATTGGCTGTTGGTTCTCGGGCTCTGATTGGTGGGTAGGGCTGGGATTCTGATTGGCTGTTGGTTCTCGGGCTCTGATTGGTGGTTAGGGCTGGGATTCTGATTGGCTGTTGGTTCTCGGGCTCTGATTGGTGGTTAGGGCTGGGATTCTGATTGGCTGTTGGTTCTCGGGCTGTGATTGGTGGTTAGGGCGGGTAGGGCTGGGATTCTGATTGGCTGTTGGTTCTCGGGCTCTGATTGGTGGGTAGGGCTGGGATTCTGACTGGCTGTTGGTTCTCGGGCTCTGATTGGTGGGTAGGGCTGGGATTCTGACTGGCTGTTGGTTCTCGGGCTCTGATTGGTGGGTAGGGCTGGGATTCTGACTGGCTGTTGGTTCTCGGGCTCTGATTGGTGGGTAGGGCTGGGATTCTGACTGGCTGTTGGTTCTCGGGCTCTGATTGGTGGGTAGGGCTGGGATTCTGACTGGCTGTTGGTTCTCGGGCTCTGATTGGTGGGTAGGGCTGGGATTCTGACTGGCTGTTGGTTCTCGGGCTCTGATTGGTGGGTAGGGCTGGGATTCTGACTGGCTGTTGGTTCTCGGGCTCTGATTGGTGGGTAGGGCTGGGTTTCTGACTGGCTGTTGGTTCTCGGGCTCTGATTGGTCGGTAGAGCTGGGATTCTGACTGGCTGTTGGTTCTCGGGCTCTGATTGGTGGTTAGGGCTGGGATTCTGACTGGCTGTTGGTTCTCGGGCTCTGATTGGTGGGTAGGGCTGGGATTCTGATTGGCTGTTGGTTCTCGGGCTCTGATTGGTGGGAAGGGCTGGGATTCTGATTGGCTGTTGGTTCTCGGGCTCTGATTGGTGCTTAGGGCTGGGATTCTGATTGGCTGTTGGTTCTCGGGCTCTGATTGGTGGGTAGGGCTGGGATTCTGACTGGCTGTTGGTTCTCGGGCTCTGATTGGTGGGTAGGGCTGGGATTCTGACTGGCTGTTGGTTCTCGGGCTCTGATTGGTGGGTAGGGCTGGGATTCTGACTGGCTGTTGGTTCTCGGGCTCTGATTGGTGGGTAGGGCTGGGATTCTGACTGACTGTTGGTTCTCGGGCTGTGATTGGTGGTTAGGGCGAGTATGGCTGGGATTCTGATTGGCTGTTGGTTCTCGGGCTGTGATTGGTGGGTAGGGCTGGGATTCTGATTGGCTGTTGGTTCTCGGGCTCTGATTGGTGGGTAGGGCTGGGATTCTGATTGGCTGTTGGTTCTCGGGCTCTGATTGGTGGTTAGGGCTGGGATTCTGATTGGCTGTTGGTTCTCGGGCTCTGATTGGTGGGTAGGGCTGGGATTCTGACTGGCTGTTGGTTCTCGGGCTCTGATTGGTGGTTAGGGCTGGGATTCTGACTGGCTGTTGGTTCTCGGGCTCTGATTGGTGGTTAGGGCTGGGATTCTGACTGGCTGTTGGTTCTCGGGCTCTGATTGGTGGTTAGGGCTGGGATTCTGACTGGCAATTGGTTCTCGGGCTCTGATTGGTGGTTAGGGCTGGGATTCTGACTGGCTGTTGGTTCTCGGGCTGTGATTGGTGAGTAGGGCTGGGATTCTGATTGGCTGTTGGTTCTCGGGCTCTGATTGGTGGGTAGGGCTGGAATTTTGATTGGCTGTTGGTTCTCGGGCTGTGATTGGTGGTTAGGGCCGGGATTCTGATTAGCTGTTGGTTCTCGGGCTGTGATTGGTGGGTAGGGCTGGGATTCTGATTGGCTGTTGGTTCTCGGGCTCTGATTGGTGGGTAGGTCTGGGATTCTGATTGGCTGTTGGTTCTCGGGCTGTGATTGGTGGGTAGGGCTGGGATTCTGACTGGCTGTTGGTTCTCGGGCTCTGATTGGTGGTTAGGGCTGGGATTCTGACTGTCTGTTGGTTCTCGGGCTCTGATTGGTGGGTAGGGCTGGGATTCTGATTGGCTGTTGGTTCTCGGGCTCTGATTGGTGGGTAGGGCTGGGATTCTGATTGGCTGTTGGTTCTTGGGCTCTGATTGGTGGGTAGGGCTGGGATTCTGATTGGCTGTTGGTTCTCGGGCTCTGATTGGTGGTTAGGGCTGGGATTCTGATTGGCTGTTGGTTCTCGGGCTGTGATTGGTGGTTAGGGCGGGTAGGGCTGGGATTCTGATTGGCTGTTGGTTCTCGGGCTCTGATTGGTGGGTAGAGCTGGGATTCTGACTGGCTGTTGGTTCTCGGGCTCTGATTGGTGGTTAGGGCTGGGATTCTGACTGGCTGTTGGTTCTCGGGCTCTGATTGGTGGGTAGGGCTGAGATTCTGACTGGCTGTTGGTTCTCGGGCTCTGATTGGTGGGTAGGGCTGGGATTCTGACTGGCTGTTGGTTCTCGTGCTCTGATTGGTGGGTAGGGCTGGGATTCTGACTGGCTGTTGGTTCTCGGGCTCTGATTGGTGGGTAGGGCTGGGATTCTGACTGGCTGTTGGTTCTCGGGCTCTGATTGGTGGGTAGGGCTGGGATTCTGACTGGCTGTTGGTTCTCGGGCTCTGATTGGTGGGTAGGGCTGGGATTCTGAATGGCTGTTGGTTCTCGGGCTCTGATTGGTGGGTAGGGCTGGGATTCTGACTGGCTGTTGGTTCTCGGGCTCTGATTGGTGGGTAGGGCTGGGATTCTGACTGGCTGTTGGTTCTCGGGCTCTGATTGGTGGGTAGGGCTGGGTTTCTGACTGGCTGTTGGTTCTCGGGCTCTGATTGGTGGGTAGGGCTGGGTTTCTGACTGGCTGTTGGTTCTCGGGCTCTGATTGGTGGGTAGGGCTGGGATTCTGACTGGCTGTTGGTTCTCGTGCTCTGATTGGTGATTAGGGCTGGGATTCTGACTGGCTGTTGGTTCTCGTGCTCTGATTGGTGGGTAGGGCTGGGATTCTGACTGGCTGTTGGTTCTCGGGCTGTGATTGGTGGTTAGGGCTGGGATTCTGATTGGCTGTTGGTTCTCGGGCTCTGATTGGTGGTTAGGGCGGGTAGGGCTGGGATTCTGATTGGCTGTTGGTTCTCGGGCTCTGATTGGTGGGTAGGGCTGGGATTCTGACTGGCTGTTGGTTCTCGGGCTCTGATTGGTGGGTAGGGCTGGGATTCTGTCTGGCTGTTGGTTCTCGGGCTCTGATTGGTGGGTAGGGCTGGGATTCTGACTGGCTGTTGGTTCTCGGGCTCTGATTGGTGGGTAGGGCTGGAATTCTGACTGGCTGTTGGTTCTCGGGCTCCGATTGGTGGGTAGGGCTGGGATTCTGACTGGCTGTTGGTTCTCGGGCTCCGATTGGTGGGCAGGGCTGGGATTCTGACTGGCTGTTGGTTCTCGGGCTCCGATTGGTGGGTAGGGCTGGGATTCTGACTGGCTGCTGGTTCGCGGGCTCCGATTGGTGGGTAGGGCTGGGATTCTGACTGGCTGTTGGTTCGCGGGCTGTGATTGGTGGGTAGGGCTGGGATTCTGACTGGCTGTTGGTTCTCGGGCTCTGATTGGTGGGTAGGGCTGGGATTCTGACTGGCTGTTGGTTCTCGGGCTGTGATTGGTGGGTAGGGCTGGGATTCTGACTGGCTGTTGGTTCTCGGGCTCTGATTGGTGGGTAGGGCTGGGATTCTGACTGGCTGTTGGTTCTCGGGCTCTGATTGGTGGTTAGGGCTGGGATTCTTACTGGCTGTTGGGATTCTGACTGGCTGTTGGTTCTCGGGCTCTGATTGGTGGGTCGGGCTGGGATTCTGACTGGCTGTTGGTTCTCGGGCTCTGATTGGTGGGTAGGGCTGGGATTCTGACTGGCTGTTGGTTCTCGGGCTCTGATTGGTGGGAGGGCTGGGATTCTGATTGGCTGTTAGTTCTCGGGCTCTGATTGGTGGTTAGGGCGGGTAGGGCTGGAATTCTGATTGGCTGTTGGTTCTCGGGATGTGATTGGTGGGTAGGGCTGGGATTCTGATTGGCTGTTGGTTCTCGGGCTCTGATTGGTTGGTAGGGCTGGGATTCTGACTGGCTGTTGGTTTTCGGGCTCCGATTGGTGGGTAGGGCTGGGATTCTGACTGGCTGTTGGTTCTCGGGCTCCGATTGGTGGGTAGGGCTGGGATTCAGACTGGCTGCTGGTTCTCGGACTCCGATTGGTGGTTAGGGTTGGGATTCTGACTGGCTGTTGGTTCTCGGGCTCTGATTGGTGGTTAGGGCTGGGATTCTGACTGGCTGTTGGTTCTCGGGCTCCGATTGGTGGTTAGGGCTGGGATTCTGACTGGCTGTTGGTTCTCGGGCTCCGATTGGTGGTTAGGGCTGGGATTCTGACTGGCTGTTGGTTCTCGGGCTCCGATTGGTAGGTAGGGCTGTTATTCTGATCGGCTGTTGGTTCTCGGGCTCTGATTGGTGGGAAGGGCTGGGATTCTGATTGGCTGTTGGTTCTCGGGCTGTTATTGGTGGTTAGGGCTGGGATTCTGATTGGCTGTTGGTTCTCGGGCTGTGATTGGTGGGTAGGGCTGGGATTCTGATTGGCTGTTGGTTCTCGGGCTCTGATTGGTGGGTAGGGCTGGGATTCTGATTGGCTGTTGGTTCTCGGGCTCTGATTGGTGGGTAGGGCTGGGATTCTGATTGGCTGTTGGTTCTCGGGCTCTGATTGGTGGTTAGGGCTGGGATTCTGATTGGCTGTTGGTTCTCGGGCTCTGATTGGTGGTTAGGGCTGGGATTCTGATTGGCTGTTGGTTCTCGGGCTGTGATTGGTGGTTAGGGCGGGTAGGGCTGGGATTCTGATTGGCTGTTGGTTCTCGGGCTCTGATTGGTGGGTAGGGCTGGGATTCTGACTGGCTGTTGGTTCTCGGGCTCTGATTGGTGGGTAGGGCTGGGATTCTGACTGGCTGTTGGTTCTCGGGCTCTGATTGGTGGGTAGGGCTGGGATTCTGACTGGCTGTTGGTTCTCGGGCTCTGATTGGTGGGTAGGGCTGGGATTCTGACTGGCTGTTGGTTCTCGGGCTCTGATTGGTGGGTAGGGCTGGGATTCTGACTGGCTGTTGGTTCTCGGGCTCTGATTGGTGGGTAGGGCTGGGATTCTGACTGGCTGTTGGTTCTCGGGCTCTGATTGGTGGGTAGGGCTGGGATTCTGACTGGCTGTTGGTTCTCGGGCTCTGATTGGTGGGTAGGGCTGGGTTTCTGACTGGCTGTTGGTTCTCGGGCTCTGATTGGTGGGTAGGGCTGGGATTCTGACTGGCTGTTGGTTCTCGGGCTCTGATTGGTGGTTAGGGCTGGGATTCTGATTGGCTGTTGGTTCTCGGGCTGTGATTGGTGGTTAGGGCGGGTAGGGCTGGGATTCTGATTGGCTGTTGGTTCTCGGGCTCTGATTGGTCGGTAGAGCTGGGATTCTGACTGGCTGTTGGTTCTCGGGCTCTGATTGGTGGTTAGGGCTGGGATTCTGACTGGCTGTTGGTTCTCGGGCTCTGATTGGTGGGTAGGGCTGGGATTCTGACTGGCTGTTGGTTCTCGGGCTCTGATTGGTGGTTAGGGCTGGGATTCTGACTGGCTGTTGGTTCTCGGGCTCTGATTGGTGGGTAGGGCTGGGATTCTGACTGGCTGTTGGTTCTCGGGCTCTGATTGGTGGGTAGGGCTGGGATTCTGACTGGCTGTTGGTTCTCGGGCTCTGATTGGTGGGTAGGGCTGGGATTCTGACTGGCTGTTGGTTCTCGGGCTCTGATTGGTGGGTAGGGCTGGGATTCTGACTGGCTGTTGGTTCTCGGGCTCTGATTGGTGGGTAGGGCTGGGATTCTGACTGGCTGTTGGTTCTCGGGCTCTGATTGGTGGGTAGGGCTGGGATTCTGACTGGCTGTTGGTTCTCGGGCTCTGATTGGTGGGTAGGGCTGGGATTCTGACTGGCTGTTGGTTCTCGTGCTCTGATTGGTGGGTAGGGCTGGGATTCTGACTGGCTGTTGGTTCTCGGGCTCTGATTGGTGGGTAGGGCTGGGATTCTGACTGGCTGTTGGTTCTCGGGCTCTGATTGGTGGGTAGGGCTGGGATTCTGACTGGCTGTTGGTTCTCGGGCTGTGATTGGTGGGTAGGGCTGGGATTCTGACTGGCTGTTGGTTCTCGGGCTCTGATTGGTGGTTAGGGCTGGGATTCTGATTGGCTGTTGGTTCTCGGGCTCTGATTGGTGGTTAGGGCGGGTAGGGCTGGGATTCTGATTGGCTGTTGGTTCTCGGGCTCTGATTGGTGGGTAGGGCTTGGATTCTGACAGGCTGTTGGTTCTCGGGCTCTGATTGGTGGGTAGGGCTGGGATTCTGACTGGCTGTTGGTTCTCGGGCTCTGATTGGTGGGTAGGGCTGGGATTCTCACTGGCTGTTGGTTCTCGGGCTCTGATTGGTGGGTAGGGCTGGGATTCTGACTGGCTGTTGGTTCTCGGGCTCCGATTCGTGGGTAGGGCTGGGATTCTGACTGGCTGTTGGTTCTCGGGCTCCGATTCGTGGGTAGGGCTGGGATTCTGACTGGCTGTTGGTTCTCGGGCCGTGATTGGTGGGTAGGGCTTGGATTCTGATTGGCTGCTGGTTCTCGGGCTCCGATTGGTGGGTAGGGCTGGGATTCTGACTGGCTGTTGGTTCTCGGGCTGTGATTGGTGGGTAGGGCTGGGATTCTGACTGGCTGTTGGTTCTCGGGCTGTGATTGGTGGGTAGGGCTGGGATTCTGACTGGCTGTTGGTTCTCGGGCTGTGATTGGTGGGTAGGGCTGGGATTCTGACTGGCTGTTGGTTCTCGGGCTCTGATTGGTGGTTAGGGCTGGGATTCTGACTGGCTGTTGGGATTCTGAGTGGCTGTTGGTTCTCGGGCTCTGATTGGTGGTTAGGGCTGGGATTCTGACTGGCTGTTGGTTCTCGGGCTCTGATTGGTGGGTAGGGCTGGGATTCTGACTGGCTGTTGGTTCTCGGGCTCTGATTGGTGGGTAGGGCTGGGATTCTGACTGGCTGTTGGTTCTCGGGCTCTGATTGGTGGGTAGGGCTGGGATTCTGACTGGCTGTTGGTTCTCGGGCTCTGATTGGTGGGTAGGGCTGGGATTCTGATTGGCTGTTGGTTCTCGGACTCTGATTGGTGGTTAGGGCGGGTAGGGCTGGGATTCTGATTGGCTGTTGGTTCTCGGGCTGTGATTGGTGGGTAGGGCTGGGATTCTGATTGGCTGTTGGTTCTCGGGTTCTGATTGATTGGTAGGGCTGGGATTCTGATTGGCTGTTGGTTCTCGGGCTCTGATTGGTGGTTAGGGCTGGGATTCTGACTGGCTGTTGGCTCTCGGGCTCTGATTGGTGGGTCGGGCTGTAATTCTGATTGGCTGTTTGTTCTCGGGCTCTGATTGGTGGGTAGGGCTGGGATTCTAACTGGCTGTTGGTTCTCGGGCTCTGATTGGTGGTTAGGGCTGGGATTCTGACTAGCTGTTGGTTCTCGGGCTCTGATTGGTGGTTAGGGCTGGGATTCTGACTGGCTGTTAGTTCTCGGGCTCTGGTGGTTAGGGCTGGGATTCTGACTGGCTGTTGGTTCTCGGGCTCTGATTGGTGGTTAGGGCTGGGATTCTGACTGGCTGTTGGTTCTCGGGCTCTGATTGGTGGTTAGGGCTGGGATTCTGACTGGCTGTTGGTTCTCGGGCTGTGATTGGTGGGTAGGGCTGGGATTCTGATTGGCTGTTGGTTCTCGGGCTCTGACTGGTGGTTAGGGCTGGGATTCTGATTGGCTGTTGGTTCTCGGGCTCTGATTGGTGGTTAGGGCGGGTAGGGCTGGGATTCTGATTGGCTGTTGGTTCTCGGGCTCTGATTGGTGGGTAGGGCTGGGATTCTGATTGGCTGTTGGTTCTCGGGCTCAGATTGGTGGTTAGGGCTGGGATTCTGACTGTCTGTTAGTTCTCGGGCTCTGGTGGTTAGGGCTGGGATTCTGACTGGCTGTCCAGACATCGCTACCGCCATCCCCGAAGGCTACAAGATCTCCAGAAAAGACCGCACCAACCAAGTAGGAGGAGGTGTCGCCATCATCTTCAAAGACTCCATCAGCGTCACCACCTCCACCGAAGACCCCCCCTCGCCGCTGAACACCTGCATTTTCAGATTCGCACCGACCCAAGGACCACCCTCAGAGGATCCCTCGTCTACCGTCCTCCCGGACCTCGCGCCTCTTTCAGCGACGCCATCGCCGACTTCATCTCCCCGCACGCCCTCGCCTCACCGGACTACATCCTCCTAGGCGACCTCAACTTCCATCTGGAACAAAACAACGACCCCAACACCACCACCCTGCTCGACAACCTCGCCAACCTCGGCCTCAAACAACTGGTGAACACCGCCACCCACATCGCCGGACACACGCTCGACCCTATCTTCTCCGCCAGCAAACACGTCTTCTTCAGCCACACCTCTGCCCTACACTGGACCGACCACAGCTGCGTCCACTTCACATTCCGACGCGAGACCTCCCACCTCCGCACTCAACCCATCCCTCATCGACAGTGGAACAAGATCCCTGAAGAGCAACTCTTCTCCGCTCTCGCCGCCAACCAACCCACCCTCACCACCGACCCCAACGACGCAGCTCTCAACCTCACAAACTGGATCTCCAACTGCGCTGACAACCTTGCTCCCCTCAAACGCACGCATCGACAGACCAACACCAAAAAACCTCTCTGGTTCTCTGACACCCTCAAAGAATCAAAGAAAACTTGTCGTGCCCTTGAGAAGGCCTGGCGCAAGGACCACACCGCTGACAACATGACCGCCCTCAAGAACGCTACACGCGAACACCACCACCTGATCCGCACTGCCAAAAGGAACTTTTTCACCGACAGACTAGACAAAAACAGCCTCAACAGCAGAGAACTATTCAGCATCGTCAAAGAGTTCTCCAACCCCAGCGCCAGCGCCAACGCCGTCACGCCCTCACAGGATTTGTGCGAATCCCTCGCCACTTTCTTCCATCGCAAGATCAGCGACCTCCACGACAGCTTCGGACACCAGACCCAACCATACACCACTGAACCCGCTTCCCCGGACATCACCCTCAACAACTGGACCCACATCAACACGGAAGAAACCAAATCCATCATGAATTCTATCCACTCCGGCGCCCCTTCGGACCCCTGCCCGCACTTCATCTTTAACAAAGCCGACGACATCATCGCCCCGCACCTCCAGACCGTCATCAACTCTTCTTTTTCTTCTGCTACCTTCCCCGAATGCTGGAAGCACGCTGAAGTCAACGCCCTACTAAAGAAACCTACGGCTGACCCAAGCGACCTGAAAAACTTCCGCCCCATCTCTCTTCTACCTTTCCCAGCCAAGGTAATAGAAAAGACCGTCAACAAACAGCTGACCACCTTCCTGGAAGACAACAACCTGCTCGACCCTTCACAAACCGGATTCCGAACCAACCACAGCACGGAAACCGCCCTCATCTCAGTCACAGACGACATCAGAACCCTGATGGACAACGGTGAAACAGTCGCCCTCATTCTCCTCGACCTCTCGGCTGCCTTTGACACCGTCTGTCACCGCACCCTAATCACCCGCCTACGCTCCACCGGGATCCAAGGCCAGGCCCTGGACTGGATCGCCTCCTTCCTCGCTAACCGCTCCCAAAGAGTTTACCTCCCTCCGTTTCGCTCAGAACCCACCAAGATCATCTGCGGCGTACCTCAAGGCTCATCGCTCAGCCCGACACTCTTCAATGTCTACATGAGCCCCCTCGCCGACATCGTACGCAAGCACGACATCATCATCACCTCCTACGCCGACGACACCCAACTTGTACTCTCCCTCACCAAGGACCCCGCCAGCGCCAAGACCAACCTACAAGAGGGTATGAAGGACGTCGCAGATTGGATGAGGCTCAGCCGCCTAAAGCTGAACTCTGAAAAAACGGAAGTCCTCATCCTCGGCAACACCCCATCCGCCTGGGACGACTCCTGGTGGCCCATGGCCCTCGGCACCGCACCGACCCCCGCAGACCACGCCCGCAACCTCAGCTTCATCTTGGACCCTCTTCTCACCATGACCAAGCAAGTCAACGCCGTGTCCTCCGCCTGCTTCCTCACTCTCCGCACGCTCCGTAAGATCTTCCGCTGGATCCCCGCCGACACCAGAAAAACCGTGACCCACGCCCTCGTCACGAGCCGCCTGGACTACGGCAACACCCTCTACGCCGGGACCACAGCCAAACTCCAGAACCGCCTGCAACGCATCCAAAACGCCTCGGCCCGCCTCATCCTCGACGTACCCCGCAACAGCCACATCTCCGCACACCTGAGACACCTGCATTGGCTCCCAGTCAGCAAAAGGATCACCTTCCGTCTTCTCACCCACGCACACAAAGCCCTCCACAACAAGGGACCGGAATACCTCAACAGACGCCTCAGCTTCTACGTCCCCACCCGCCCCCTCCGCTCCGCTGGCCTCGCACTTGCTGCCGTCCCTCGCACCCGCCGCTCCACGGCGGGTGGGAGATCTTTCTCCTTCCTGGCGGCCAAGACCTGGAACTCCCTCCCCACCAGCCTCAGGACCACCCAGGACCACTCCGCTTTCCGGAGACTCCTAAAGACTTGGCTGTTCGAGCAGCGATAACCCCCCCCTTTCCCCCCTAGCGCCTTGAGACCCGCACGGGTGAGTAGCGCGCTTTATAAATGTTAATGATTTGATTTGATTTGATTTGGTTCTCGGGCTCTGATTGGTGGTTAGGGCTGGGATTCTGACTGGCTGTTGGTTCTCGGGCTCTGATTGGTGGTTAGGGCTGGGATTCTGACTGGCTGTTGGTTCTCGGGCTGTGATTGGTGGGTAGGGCTGGGATTCTGATTGGCTGTTGGTTCTCGGGCTCTGACTGGTGGTTAGGGCTGGGATTCTGATTGGCTGTTGGTTCTCGGGCTCTGATTGCTGGTTAGGGCGGGTAGGGCTGGGATTCTGATTGGCTGTTGGTTCTCGGGCTCTGATTGGTGGGTAGGGCTGGGATTCTGATTGGCTGTTGGTTCTCGGGCTCAGATTGGTGGTTAGGGCTGGGATTCTGATTGGCTGTTGGTTCTCGGGCTCTGATTGGTGGTTAGGGCTGGGATTTTGACTGGCTGTTGGTTCTCGGGCTCTGATTGGTGGTTAGGGCTGGGATTCTGACTGGCTGTTGGTTCTCAGGCTCTGATTGGTGGGTAGGGCTGGGATTCTGATTGGCTGTTGGCTCTCGGGCTCTGATTGGTGGGTCGGGCTGTAATTCTGATTGGCTGTTTGTTCTCGGGCTCTGATTGGTGGGTAGGGCTGGGATTCTGACTGGCTGTTGGTTCTCGGGCTCTGATTGGTGGTTAGGGCTGGGATTCTGACTAGCTGTTGGTTCTCGGGCTCTGATTGGTGGTTAGGGCTGGGATTCTGACTGGCTGTTAGTTCTCGGGCTCTGGTGGTTAGGGCTGGGATTCTGACTGGCTGTTGGTTCTCTGGCTCTGATTGGTGGTTAGGGCTGGGATTCTGACTGGCTGTTGGTTCTCGGGCTGTGATTGGTGGGTAGGGCTGGGATTCTGACTGGCTGTTGGTTCTCGGGCTGTGATTGGTGGGTAGGGCTGGGATTCTGACTGGCTGTTGGTTCTCGGGCTCTGATTGGTGGTTAGGGCTGGGATTCTGACTGTCTGTTGGTTCTCGGGCTCTGATTGGTGGGTAGGGCTGGGATTCTGATTGGCTGTTGGTTCTCGGGCTCTGATTGGTGGGTAGGGCTGGGATTCTGATTGGCTGTTGGTTCTCGGGCTCTGATTGGTGGGTAGGGCTGGGATTCTGATTGGCTGTTGGTTCTCGGGCTCTGATTGGTGGTTAGGGCTGGGATTCTGATTGGCTGTTAGTTCTCGGGCTCTGATTGGTGGTTAGGGCGGGTAGGGCTGGGATTCTGATTGGCTGTTGGTTCTCGGGCTCTGATTGGTGGGTAGGGCTGGGATTCTGACTGGCTGTTGGTTCTCGGGCTCTGATTGGTGGGTAGGGCTGGGATTCTGACTGGCTGTTGGTTCTCGGGCTCTGATTGGTGGTTAGGGCTGGGATTCTGACTGGCTGTAGGTTCTCGGGCTCTGATTGGTGGTTAGGGCTGGGATTCTGACTGGCTGTTGGTTCTCGGGCTCTGATTGGTGGGTAGGGCTGTTATTCTGACTGGCTGTTGGTTCTCGGGCTCTGATTGGTGGTTAGGGCTGGGATTCTGATTGGCTGTTGGTTCTCGGGCTGTGATTGGTGGTTAGGGCTGGGATTCTGATTGGCTGTTGGTTCTCGGGCTGTGATTGGTGGGTAGGGCTGGGATTCTGATTGGCTGTTGTTTCTCGGGCTCTGATTGGTGGGTAGGGCTGGGATTCTGATTGGCTGTTGGTTCTCGGGCTCTGATTGGTGGGTAGGGCTGGGATTCTGATTGGCTGTTGGTTCTCGGGCTCTGACTGGTGGTTAGGGCTGGGATTCTGATTGGCTGTTGGTTCTCGGGCTCTGATTGGTGGTTAAGGCGGGTAGGGCTGGGATTCTGATTGGCTGTTGGTTCTCGGGCTCTGATTGGTGGGTAGGGCTGGGATTCTGATTGGCTGTTGGTTCTCGGGCTCAGATTGGTGGTTAGGGCTGGGATTCTGATTGGCTGTTGGTTCTCGGGCTCTGATTGGTGGTTAGGGCTGGGATTTTGACTGGCTGTTGGTTCTCGGGCTCTGATTGGTGGTTAGGGCTGGGATTCTGACTGGCTGTTGGTTCTCGGGCTCTGATTGGTGGGTAGGGGTGGGATTCTGATTGGCTGTTGGCTCTCGGGCTCTGATTGGTGGGTCGGGCTGTAATTCTGATTGGCTGTTTGTTCTCGGGCTCTGATTGGTGGGTAGGGCTGGGATTCTGACTGGCTGTTGGTTCTCGGGCTCTGATTGGTGGTTAGGGCTGGGATTCTGACTAGCTGTTGGTTCTCGGGCTCTGATTGGTGGTTAGGGCTGGGATTCTGACTGGCAGTTAGTTCTCGGGCTCTGGTGGTTAGGGCTGGGATTCTGACTGGCTGTTGGTTCTCGGGCTCTGATTGGTGGTTAGGGCTGGGATTCTGACTGGCTGTTGGTTCTCGGGCTCTGATTGGTGGTTAGGGCTGGGATTCTGACTGGCTGTTGGTTCTCGGGCTGTGATTGGTGGGTAGGGCTGGGATTCTGACTGGCTGTTGGTTCTCGGGCTGTGATTGGTGGGTAGGGCTGGGATTCTGACTGGCTGTTGGTTCTCGGGCTCTGATTGGTGGTTAGGGCTGGGATTCTGACTGTCTGTTGGTTCTCGGGCTCTGATTGGTGGGTAGGGCTGGGATTCTGATTGGCTGTTGGTTCTCGGGCTCTGATTGGTGGGTAGGGCTGGGATTCTGATTGGCTGTTGGTTCTCGGGCTCTGATTGGTGGGTAGGGCTGGGATTCTGATTGGCTGTTGGTTCTCGGGCTCTGATTGGTGGTTAGGGCTGGGATTCTGATTGGCTGTTAGTTCTCGGGCTCTGATTGGTGGTTAGGGCGGGTAGGGCTGTGATTCTGATTGGCTGTTGGTTCTCGGGCTCTGATTGGTGGGTAGGGCTGGGATTCTGACTGGCTGTTGGTTCTCGGGCTCTGATTGGTGGTTAGGGCTGGGATTCTGACTGGCTGTTGGTTCTCGGGCTGTGATTGGTGGGTAGGGCTGGGATTCTGATTGGCTGTTGGTTCTCGGGCTCTGATTGGTGGGTAGGGCTGGGATTCTGATTGGCTGTTGGTTCTCGGGCTCTGATTGGTGGGTAGGGCTGGGATTCTGACTGGCTGTTGGTTCTCGGGCTCTGATTGGTGGGTAGGGCTGGGATTCTGACTGGCTGTTGGTTCTCGGGCTCTGATTGGTGGGTAGGGCTGGGATTCTGATTGGCTGTTGGTTCTCGGGCTCTGATTGGTGGGTAGGGCTGGGATTCTGATTGGCTGTTGGTTCTCGGGCTCTGATTGGTGCTTAGGGCTGGGATTCTGATTGGCTGTTGGTTCTCGGGCTGTGATTGGTGGTTAGGGCGGGTAGGGCTGGGATTCTTATTGGCTGTTGGTTCTCGGGCTCTGATTGGTGGTTAGGGCTGGGATTCTGACTGGCTGTTGGTTCTCGGGCTCTGATTGGTGGGTAGGGCTGGGATTCTGACTGGCTGTTGGTTCTCGGGCTCTGATTGGTGGGTAGGGCTGGGATTCTGACTGGCTGTTGGTTCTCGGGCTCTGATTGGTGGGTAGGGCTGGGATTCTGACTGGCTGTTGGTTCTCGGGCTCTGATTGGTGGGTAGGGCTGGGACTCTGACTGGCTGTTGGTTCTCGGGCTGTGATTGGTGGTTAGGGCGAGTATGGCTGGGATTCTGATTGGCTGTTGGTTCTCGGGCTGTGATTGGTGGGTAGGGCTAGGATTCTGATTGGCTGTTGGTTCTCGGGGTCTGATTGGTGGGTAGGGCTGGGATTCTGATTGGCTGTTGGTTCTCGGGCTCTGATTGGTGGTTAGGGCTGGGATTCTGATTGGCTGTTGGTTCTTGGGCTCTGATTGGTGGGTAGGGCTGGGATTCTGACTGGCTGTTGGTTCTCGGGCTCTGATTGGTGGTTAGGGCTGGGATTCTGACTGGCTGTTGGTTCTCGGGCTCTGATTGGTGGTTAGGGCTGGGATTCTGACTGGCTGTTGGTTCTCGGGCTCTGATTGGTGGTTAGGGCTGGGATTCTGACTGGCTATTGGTTCTCGGGCTCTGATTGGTGGTTAGGGCTGGGATTCTGACTGGCTGTTGGTTCTCGGGCTGTGATTGGTGAGTAGGGCTGGGATTCTGATTGGCTGTTGGTTCTCGGGCTCTGATTGGTGGGTAGGGCTGGAATTTTGATTGGCTGTTGGTTCTCGGGCTGTGATTGGTGGTTAGGGCTGGGATTCTGATTAGCTGTTGGTTCTCGGGCTGTGATTGGTGGGTAGGGCTGGGATTCTGACTGGCTGTTGGTTCTCGGGCTCAGATTGGTGGTTAGGGCTGGGATTCTGACTGTCTGTTGGTTCTCGGGGTCTGATTGGTGGGTAGGGCTGGGATTCTGATTGGCTGTTGGTTCTCGGGCTCTGATTGGTGGGTAGGGCTGGGATTCTGATTGGCTGTTGGTTCTCGGGCTCTGATTGGTGGGTAGGGCTGGGATTCTGATTGGCTGTTGGTTCTCGGGCTCTGATTGGTGGTTAGGGCTGGGATTCTGATTGGCTGTTGGTTCTCGGGCTGTGATTGGTGGTTAGGGCGGGTAGGGCTGGGATTCTGATTGGCTGTTGGTTCTCGGGCTCTGATTGGTGGGTAGACCTGGGATTCTGACTGGCTGTTGGTTCTCGGGCTCTGATTGGTGGGTAGGGCTGGGATTCTGACTGGCTGTTGGTTCTCGGGCTCTGATTGGTGGGTAGGGCTGAGATTCTGACTGGCTGTTGGTTCTCGGGCTCTGATTGGTGGGTAGGGCTGGGATTCTGACTGGCTGTTGGTTCTCGTGCTCTGATTGGTGGGTAGGGCTGGGATTCTGACTGGCTGTTGGTTCTCGGGCTCTGATTGGTGGGTAGGGCTGGGATTCTGACTGGCTGTTGGTTCTCGGGCTCTGATTGGTGGGTAGGGCTGGGATTCTGACTGGCTGTTGGTTCTCGGGCTCTGATTGGTGGGTAGGGCTGGGATTCTGACTGGCTGTTGGTTCTCGGGCTCTGATTGGTGGGTAGGGCTGGGATTCTGACTGGCTGTTGGTTCTCGGGCTCTGATTGGTGGGTAGGGCTGGGTTTCTGACTGGCTGTTGGTTCTCGGGCTCTGATTGGTGGGTAGGGCTGGGTTTCTGACTGGCTGTTGGTTCTCGGGCTCTGATTGGTGGGTAGGGCTGGGATTCTGACTGGCTGTTGGTTCTCGTGCTCTGATTGGTGGGTAGGGCTGGGATTCTGACTGTCTGTTGGTTCTCGGGCTCTGATTGGTGGTTAGGGCTGGGATTCTGATTGGCTGTTGGTTCTCGGGCTCTGATTGGTGGTTAGGGCGGGTAGGGCTGGGATTCTGATTGGCTGTTGGTTCTCAGGCTCTGATTGGTGGGTAGGGCTGGGATTCTGACTGGCTGTTGGTTCTCGGGCTCTGATTGGTGGGTAGGGCTGGGATTCTGTCTGGCTGTTGGTTCTCGGGCTCTGATTGGTGGGTAGGGCTGGGATTCTGACTGGCTGTTGGTTCTCGGGCTCTGATTGGTGGGTAGGGCTGGGATTCTGACTGGCTGTTGGTTCTCGGGCTCTGATTGGTGGGTAGGGCTGGGATTCTGACTGGCTGTTGGTTCTCGGGCTCCGATTGGTGGGTAGGGCTGGGATTCTGACTGGCTGTTGGTTCTCGGGCTCCGATTGGTGGGTAGGGCTGGGATTCTGACTGGCTGTTGGTTCTCGGGCTCCGATTGGTGGGTAGGGCTGGGATTCTGACTGGCTGCTGGTTCTCGGGCTCCGATTGGTGGGTAGGGCTGGGATTCTGACTGGCTGTTGGTTCTCGGGCTGTGATTGGTGGGTAGGGCTGGGATTCTGACTGGCTGTTGGTTCTCGGGCTGTGATTGGTGGGTAGGGCTGGGATTCTGACTGGCTGTTGGTTCTCGGGCTGTGATTGGTGGGTAGGGCTGGGATTCTGACTGGCTGTTGGTTCTCGGGCTGTGATTGGTGGGTAGGGCTGGGATTCTGACTGGCTGTTGGTTCTCGGGCTCTGATTGGTGGTTAGGGCTGGGATTCTGACTGGCTGTTGGGATTCTGACTGGCTGTTGGTTCTCGGGCTCTGATTGGTGGGTCGGGCTGGGATTCTGACTGGCTGTTGGTTCTCGGGCTCTGATTGGTGGGTAGGGCTGGGATTCTGACTGGCTGTTGGTTCTCGGGCTCCGATTGGTGGGTAGGGCTGGGATTCTGACTGGCTGCTGGTTCTCGGGCTCCGATTGGTGGGTAGGGCTGGGATTCTGACTGGCTGTTGGTTCGCGGGCTGTGATTGGTGGGTAGGGCTGGGATTCTGACTGGCTGTTGGTTCTCGGGCTGTGATTGGTGGGTAGGGCTGGGATTCTGACTGGCTGTTGGTTCTCGGGCTGTGATTGGTGGGTAGGGCTGGGATTCTGACTGGCTGTTGGTTCTCGGGCTGTGATTGGTGGGTAGGGCTGGGATTCTGACTGGCTGTTGGTTCTCGGGCTCTGATTGGTGGTTAGGGCTGGGATTCTGACTGGCTGTTGGGATTCTGACTGGCTGTTGGTTCTCGGGCTCTGATTGGTGGGTCGGGCTGGGATTCTGACTGGCTGTTGGTTCTCGGGCTCTGATTGGTGGGTAGGGCTGGGATTCTGACTGGCTGTTGGTTCTCGGGCTCTGATTGGTGGGAGGGCTGGGATTCTGATTGGCTGTTGGTTCTCGGGCTCTGATTGGTGGTTAGGGCGGGTAGGGCCGGAATTCTGATTGGCTGTTGGTTCTCGGGCTGTGATTGGTGGGTAGGGCTGGGATTCTGATTGGCTTTTGGTTCTCGGGCTCTGATTGGTTGGTAGGGCTGGGATTCTGACTGGCTGTTGGTTTTCGGGCTCCGATTGGTGGGTAGGGCTGGGATTCTGACTGGCTGTTGGTTCTCGGGCTCCGATTGGTGGGTAGGGCTGGGATTCAGACTGGCTGCTGGTTCTCGGGCTCCGATTGGTGGTTAGGGTTGGGATTCTGACTGGCTGTTGGTTCTCGGGCTCTGATTGGTGGTTAGGGCTGGGATTCTGACTGGCTGTTGGTTTTCGGGCTCCGATTGGCGGTTAGGGCTGGGATTCTGACTGGCTGTTGGTTCTCGGGCTCCGATTGGTGGTTAGGGCTGGGATTCTGACTGGCTGTTGGTTCTCGGGCTCCGATTGGTGGGTAGGGCTGTTATTCTGATTGGCTGTTGGTTCTCGGGCTCTGATTGGTGGGAAGGGCTGGGATTCTGATTGGCTGTTGGTTCTCGGGCTGTTATTGGTGGTTAGGGCTGGGATTCTGATTGGCTGTTGGTTCTCGGGCTGTGATTGGTGGGTAGGGCTGGGATTCTGATTGGCTGTTGGTTCTCAGGCTCTGATTGGTGGGTAGGGCTGGGATTCTGATTGGCTGTTGGTTCTCGGGCTCTGATTGGTGGGTAGGGCTGGGATTCTGATTGGCTGTTGGTTCTCGGGCTCTGATTGGTGGTTAGGGCTGGGATTCTGATTGGCTGTTGGTTCTCGGGCTCTGATTGGTGGTTAGGGCTGGGATTCTGATTGGCTGTTGGTTCTCGGGCTGTGATTGGTGGTTAGGGCGGGTAGGGCTGGGATTCTGATTGGCTGTTGGTTCTCGGGCTGTGATTGGTGGGTAGGGCTGGGATTCTGACTGGCTGTTGGTTCTCGGGCTCTGATTGGTGGTTAGGGCTGGGATTCTGACTGGCTGTTGGGATTCTGACTGGCTGTTGGTTCTCGGGCTCTGATTGGTGGGTCGGGCTGGGATTCTGACTGGCTGTTGGTTCTCGGGCTCTGATTGGTGGGTAGGGCTGGGATTCTGACTGGCTGTTGGTTCTCGGGCTCTGATTGGTGGGAGGGCTGGGATTCTGATTGGCTGTTGGTTCTCGGGCTCTGATTGGTGGTTAGGGCGGGTAGGGCCGGAATTCTGATTGGCTGTTGGTTCTCGGGCTGTGATTGGTGGGTAGGGCTGGGATTCTGATTGGCTTTTGGTTCTCGGGCTCTGATTGGTTGGTAGGGCTGGGATTCTGACTGGCTGTTGGTTTTCGGGCTCCGATTGGTGGGTAGGGCTGGGATTCTGACTGGCTGTTGGTTCTCGGGCTCCGATTGGTGGGTAGGGCTGGGATTCAGACTGGCTGCTGGTTCTCGGGCTCCGATTGGTGGTTAGGGTTGGGATTCTGACTGGCTGTTGGTTCTCGGGCTCTGATTGGTGGTTAGGGCTGGGATTCTGACTGGCTGTTGGTTTTCGGGCTCCGATTGGCGGTTAGGGCTGGGATTCTGACTGGCTGTTGGTTCTCGGGCTCCGATTGGTGGTTAGGGCTGGGATTCTGACTGGCTGTTGGTTCTCGGGCTCCGATTGGTGGGTAGGGCTGTTATTCTGATTGGCTGTTGGTTCTCGGGCTCTGATTGGTGGGAAGGGCTGGGATTCTGATTGGCTGTTGGTTCTCGGGCTGTTATTGGTGGTTAGGGCTGGGATTCTGATTGGCTGTTGGTTCTCGGGCTCTGATTGGTGGGTAGGGCTGGGATTCTGATTGGCTGTTGGTTCTCAGGCTCTGATTGGTGGGTAGGGCTGGGATTCTGATTGGCTGTTGGTTCTCGGGCTCTGATTGGTGGGTAGGGCTGGGATTCTGATTGGCTGTTGGTTCTCGGGCTCTGATTGGTGGTTAGGGCTGGGATTCTGATTGGCTGTTGGTTCTCGGGCTCTGATTGGTGGTTAGGGCTGGGATTCTGATTGGCTGTTGGTTCTCGGGCTGTGATTGGTGGTTAGGGCGGGTAGGGCTGGGATTCTGATTGGCTGTTGGTTCTCGGGCTCTGATTGGTCGGTAGAGCTGGGATTCTGACTGGCTGTTGGTTCTCGGGCTCTGATTGGTGGTTAGGGCTGGGATTCTGACTGGCTGTTGGTTCTCGGGCTCTGATTGGTGGTTAGGGCTGGGATTCTGACTGGCTGTTGGTTCTCGGGCTCTGATTGGTGGGTAGGGCTGGGATTCTGACTGGCTGTTGGTTCTCGGGCTCTGATTGGTGGTTAGGGCTGGGATTCTGACTGGCTGTTGGTTCTCGGGCTCTGATTGGTGGTTAGGGCTGGGATTTTGACTGGCTGTTGGTTCTCGGGCTCTGATTGGTGGTTAGGGCTGGGATTCTGACTGGCTGTTGGTTCTCAGGCTCTGATTGGTGGGTCGGGCTGTAATTCTGATTGGCTGTTTGTTCTCGGGCTCTGATTGGTGGGTAGGGCTGGGATTCTGACTGGCTGTTGTTTCTCGGGCGCTGATTGGTGGTTAGGGCTGGGATTCTGACTAGCTGTTGGTTCTCGGGCTCTGATTGGTGGTTAGGGCTGGGATTCTGACTGGCTGTTAGTTCTCGGGCTCTGGTGGTTAGGGCTGGGATTCTGACTGGCTGTTGGTTCTCGGGCTCTGATTGGTGGTTAGGGCTGGGATTCTGACTGGCTGTTGGTTCTCGGGCTCTGATTGGTGGTTAGGGCTGGGATTCTGACTGGCTGTTGGTTCTCGGGCTGTGATTGGTGGGTAGGGCTGGGATTCTGACTGGCTGTTGGTTCTCGGGCTGTGATTGGTGGGCAGGGCTGGGATTCTGACTGGCTGTTGGTTCTCGGGCTCTGATTGGTGGTTAGGGCTGGGATTCTGACTGTCTGTTGGTTCTCGGGCTCTGATTGGTGGGTAGGGGTGGGATTCTGATTGGCTGTTGGTTCTCGGGCTCTGATTGGTGGGTAGGGCTGGGATTCTGATTGGCTGTTGGTTCTCGGGCTCTGATTGGTGGGTAGGGCTGGGATTCTGATTGGCTGTTGGTTCTCGGGTTCTGATTGGTGGTTAGGGCTGGGATTCTGATTGGCTGTTAGTTCTCGGGCTCTGATTGGTGGTTAGGGCGGGTAGGGCTGGGATTCTGATTGGCTGTTGGTTCTCGGGCTCTGATTGGTGGGTAGGGCTGGGATTCTGACTGGCTGTTGGTTCTCGGGCTCTGATTGGTGGGTAGGGCTGGGATTCTGACTGGCTGTTGGTTCTCGGGCTCTGATTGGTGGGTAGGGCTGGGATTCTGACTGGCTGTTGGTTCTCGGGCTCTGATTGGTGGGTAGGGCTGGGATTCTGACTGGCTGTTGGTTCTCGGGCTCTGATTGGTGGGTAGGGCTGGGATTCTGACTGGCTGTTGGTTCTCGGGCTCTGATTGGTGGGTAGGGATGCGATTCTGACTGGCTGTTGGTTCTCGGGCTCTGATTGGTGGGTAGGGATGCGATTCTGACCGGCTGTTGGTTCTCGGGCTCTGATTGGTGGGTAGGGATGCGATTCTGACCGGCTGTTGGTTCTCGGGCTCTGATTGGTGGGTAGGGCTGCGATTCTGACCGGCTGATGGTTCTCGGGCTCTGATTGGTGGGTAGGGCTGGGATTCTGACCTGCTGTTGGTTCTCGGGCTCTGATTGGTGGGTAGGGCTGGGATTCTGACCGGCTGTTGGTTCTCGGGCTGTGATTGGTGGGTAGGGCTGGGATTCTGACTGCCTGTTGGTTCTCGGGCTCTGATTGGTGGGTAGGGCTGGGATTCTGACTGCCTGTTGGTTCTCGGGCTCTGATTGGTGGGTAGGGCTGGGATTCTGACTGGCTGTTGGTTCTCGGGCTGTGATTGGTGGGTAGGGCTGGGATTCTGACTGGCTGTTGGTTCTCGGGCTCTGATTGGTGGTTAGGGCGGGTAGGGCTGGGATTCTGACTGGCTGTTGGTTCTCGGGCTCTGATTGGTGGGTAGGGCTGGGATTCTGATTGGCTGTTGGTTCTCGGGCTCTGATTGGTGGGTAGGGCTGGGATTCTGATTGGCTGTTGGTTCTCGGGCTCTGATTGGTGCTTAGGGCTGGGATTCTGATTGGCTGTTGGTTCTCGGGCTGTGATTGGTGGTTAGGGCGGGTAGGGCTGGGATTCTTATTGGCTGTTGGTTCTCGGGCTCTGATTGGTGGTTAGGGCTGGGATTCTGACTGGCTGTTGGTTCTCGGGCTCTGATTGGTGGGTAGGGCTGGGATTCTGACTGGCTGTTGGTTCTCGGGCTCTGATTGGTGGGTAGGGCTGGGATTCTGACTGGCTGTTGGTTCTCGGGCTCTGATTGGTGGGTAGGGCTGGGATTCTGACTGGCTGTTGGTTCTCGGGCTCTGATTGGTGGGTAGGGCTGGGACTCTGACTGGCTGTTGGTTCTCGGGCTGTGATTGGTGGTTAGGGCGAGTATGGCTGGGATTCTGATTGGCTGTTGGTTCTCGGGCTGTGATTGGTGGGTAGGGCTAGGATTCTGATTGGCTGTTGGTTCTCGGGGTCTGATTGGTGGGTAGGGCTGGGATTCTGATTGGCTGTTGGTTCTCGGGCTCTGATTGGTGGTTAGGGCTGGGATTCTGATTGGCTGTTGGTTCTTGGGCTCTGATTGGTGGGTAGGGCTGGGATTCTGACTGGCTGTTGGTTCTCGGGCTCTGATTGGTGGTTAGGGCTGGGATTCTGACTGGCTGTTGGTTCTCGGGCTCTGATTGGTGGTTAGGGCTGGGATTCTGACTGGCTGTTGGTTCTCGGGCTCTGATTGGTGGTTAGGGCTGGGATTCTGACTGGCTATTGGTTCTCGGGCTCTGATTGGTGGTTAGGGCTGGGATTCTGACTGGCTGTTGGTTCTCGGGCTGTGATTGGTGAGTAGGGCTGGGATTCTGATTGGCTGTTGGTTCTCGGGCTCTGATTGGTGGGTAGGGCTGGAATTTTGATTGGCTGTTGGTTCTCGGGCTGTGATTGGTGGTTAGGGCTGGGATTCTGATTAGCTGTTGGTTCTCGGGCTGTGATTGGTGGGTAGGGCTGGGATTCTGACTGGCTGTTGGTTCTCGGGCTCAGATTGGTGGTTAGGGCTGGGATTCTGACTGTCTGTTGGTTCTCGGGGTCTGATTGGTGGGTAGGGCTGGGATTCTGATTGGCTGTTGGTTCTCGGGCTCTGATTGGTGGGTAGGGCTGGGATTCTGATTGGCTGTTGGTTCTCGGGCTCTGATTGGTGGGTAGGGCTGGGATTCTGATTGGCTGTTGGTTCTCGGGCTCTGATTGGTGGTTAGGGCTGGGATTCTGATTGGCTGTTGGTTCTCGGGCTGTGATTGGTGGTTAGGGCGGGTAGGGCTGGGATTCTGATTGGCTGTTGGTTCTCGGGCTCTGATTGGTGGGTAGACCTGGGATTCTGACTGGCTGTTGGTTCTCGGGCTCTGATTGGTGGGTAGGGCTGGGATTCTGACTGGCTGTTGGTTCTCGGGCTCTGATTGGTGGGTAGGGCTGAGATTCTGACTGGCTGTTGGTTCTCGGGCTCTGATTGGTGGGTAGGGCTGGGATTCTGACTGGCTGTTGGTTCTCGTGCTCTGATTGGTGGGTAGGGCTGGGATTCTGACTGGCTGTTGGTTCTCGGGCTCTGATTGGTGGGTAGGGCTGGGATTCTGACTGGCTGTTGGTTCTCGGGCTCTGATTGGTGGGTAGGGCTGGGATTCTGACTGGCTGTTGGTTCTCGGGCTCTGATTGGTGGGTAGGGCTGGGATTCTGACTGGCTGTTGGTTCTCGGGCTCTGATTGGTGGGTAGGGCTGGGATTCTGACTGGCTGTTGGTTCTCGGGCTCTGATTGGTGGGTAGGGCTGGGTTTCTGACTGGCTGTTGGTTCTCGGGCTCTGATTGGTGGGTAGGGCTGGGTTTCTGACTGGCTGTTGGTTCTCGGGCTCTGATTGGTGGGTAGGGCTGGGATTCTGACTGGCTGTTGGTTCTCGTGCTCTGATTGGTGGGTAGGGCTGGGATTCTGACTGGCTGTTGGTTCTCGGGCTCTGATTGGTGGGTAGGGCTGGGATTCTGACTGTCTGTTGGTTCTCGGGCTCTGATTGGTGGTTAGGGCTGGGATTCTGATTGGCTGTTGGTTCTCGGGCTCTGATTGGTGGTTAGGGCGGGTAGGGCTGGGATTCTGATTGGCTGTTGGTTCTCAGGCTCTGATTGGTGGGTAGGGCTGGGATTCTGACTGGCTGTTGGTTCTCGGGCTCTGATTGGTGGGTAGGGCTGGGATTCTGTCTGGCTGTTGGTTCTCGGGCTCTGATTGGTGGGTAGGGCTGGGATTCTGACTGGCTGTTGGTTCTCGGGCTCTGATTGGTGGGTAGGGCTGGGATTCTGACTGGCTGTTGGTTCTCGGGCTCTGATTGGTGGGTAGGGCTGGGATTCTGACTGGCTGTTGGTTCTCGGGCTCCGATTGGTGGGTAGGGCTGGGATTCTGACTGGCTGTTGGTTCTCGGGCTCCGATTGGTGGGTAGGGCTGGGATTCTGACTGGCTGTTGGTTCTCGGGCTCCGATTGGTGGGTAGGGCTGGGATTCTGACTGGCTGCTGGTTCTCGGGCTCCGATTGGTGGGTAGGGCTGGGATTCTGACTGGCTGTTGGTTCTCGGGCTGTGATTGGTGGGTAGGGCTGGGATTCTGACTGGCTGTTGGTTCTCGGGCTGTGATTGGTGGGTAGGGCTGGGATTCTGACTGGCTGTTGGTTCTCGGGCTGTGATTGGTGGGTAGGGCTGGGATTCTGACTGGCTGTTGGTTCTCGGGCTGTGATTGGTGGGTAGGGCTGGGATTCTGACTGGCTGTTGGTTCTCGGGCTCTGATTGGTGGTTAGGGCTGGGATTCTGACTGGCTGTTGGGATTCTGACTGGCTGTTGGTTCTCGGGCTCTGATTGGTGGGTCGGGCTGGGATTCTGACTGGCTGTTGGTTCTCGGGCTCTGATTGGTGGGTAGGGCTGGGATTCTGACTGGCTGTTGGTTCTCGGGCTCCGATTGGTGGGTAGGGCTGGGATTCTGACTGGCTGCTGGTTCTCGGGCTCCGATTGGTGGGTAGGGCTGGGATTCTGACTGGCTGTTGGTTCGCGGGCTGTGATTGGTGGGTAGGGCTGGGATTCTGACTGGCTGTTGGTTCTCGGGCTGTGATTGGTGGGTAGGGCTGGGATTCTGACTGGCTGTTGGTTCTCGGGCTGTGATTGGTGGGTAGGGCTGGGATTCTGACTGGCTGTTGGTTCTCGGGCTGTGATTGGTGGGTAGGGCTGGGATTCTGACTGGCTGTTGGTTCTCGGGCTCTGATTGGTGGTTAGGGCTGGGATTCTGACTGGCTGTTGGGATTCTGACTGGCTGTTGGTTCTCGGGCTCTGATTGGTGGGTCGGGCTGGGATTCTGACTGGCTGTTGGTTCTCGGGCTCTGATTGGTGGGTAGGGCTGGGATTCTGACTGGCTGTTGGTTCTCGGGCTCTGATTGGTGGGAGGGCTGGGATTCTGATTGGCTGTTGGTTCTCGGGCTCTGATTGGTGGTTAGGGCGGGTAGGGCCGGAATTCTGATTGGCTGTTGGTTCTCGGGCTGTGATTGGTGGGTAGGGCTGGGATTCTGATTGGCTTTTGGTTCTCGGGCTCTGATTGGTTGGTAGGGCTGGGATTCTGACTGGCTGTTGGTTTTCGGGCTCCGATTGGTGGGTAGGGCTGGGATTCTGACTGGCTGTTGGTTCTCGGGCTCCGATTGGTGGGTAGGGCTGGGATTCAGACTGGCTGCTGGTTCTCGGGCTCCGATTGGTGGTTAGGGTTGGGATTCTGACTGGCTGTTGGTTCTCGGGCTCTGATTGGTGGTTAGGGCTGGGATTCTGACTGGCTGTTGGTTTTCGGGCTCCGATTGGCGGTTAGGGCTGGGATTCTGACTGGCTGTTGGTTCTCGGGCTCCGATTGGTGGTTAGGGCTGGGATTCTGACTGGCTGTTGGTTCTCGGGCTCCGATTGGTGGGTAGGGCTGTTATTCTGATTGGCTGTTGGTTCTCGGGCTCTGATTGGTGGGAAGGGCTGGGATTCTGATTGGCTGTTGGTTCTCGGGCTGTTATTGGTGGTTAGGGCTGGGATTCTGATTGGCTGTTGGTTCTCGGGCTGTGATTGGTGGGTAGGGCTGGGATTCTGATTGGCTGTTGGTTCTCAGGCTCTGATTGGTGGGTAGGGCTGGGATTCTGATTGGCTGTTGGTTCTCGGGCTCTGATTGGTGGGTAGGGCTGGGATTCTGATTGGCTGTTGGTTCTCGGGCTCTGATTGGTGGTTAGGGCTGGGATTCTGATTGGCTGTTGGTTCTCGGGCTCTGATTGGTGGTTAGGGCTGGGATTCTGATTGGCTGTTGGTTCTCGGGCTGTGATTGGTGGTTAGGGCGGGTAGGGCTGGGATTCTGATTGGCTGTTGGTTCTCGGGCTCTGATTGGTCGGTAGAGCTGGGATTCTGACTGGCTGTTGGTTCTCGGGCTCTGATTGGTGGTTAGGGCTGGGATTCTGACTGGCTGTTGGTTCTCGGGCTCTGATTGGTGGTTAGGGCTGGGATTCTGACTGGCTGTTGGTTCTCGGGCTCTGATTGGTGGGTAGGGCTGGGATTCTGACTGGCTGTTGGTTCTCGGGCTCTGATTGGTGGTTAGGGCTGGGATTCTGACTGGCTGTTGGTTCTCGGGCTCTGATTGGTGGTTAGGGCTGGGATTTTGACTGGCTGTTGGTTCTCGGGCTCTGATTGGTGGTTAGGGCTGGGATTCTGACTGGCTGTTGGTTCTCAGGCTCTGATTGGTGGGTCGGGCTGTAATTCTGATTGGCTGTTTGTTCTCGGGCTCTGATTGGTGGGTAGGGCTGGGATTCTGACTGGCTGTTGTTTCTCGGGCGCTGATTGGTGGTTAGGGCTGGGATTCTGACTAGCTGTTGGTTCTCGGGCTCTGATTGGTGGTTAGGGCTGGGATTCTGACTGGCTGTTAGTTCTCGGGCTCTGGTGGTTAGGGCTGGGATTCTGACTGGCTGTTGGTTCTCGGGCTCTGATTGGTGGTTAGGGCTGGGATTCTGACTGGCTGTTGGTTCTCGGGCTCTGATTGGTGGTTAGGGCTGGGATTCTGACTGGCTGTTGGTTCTCGGGCTGTGATTGGTGGGTAGGGCTGGGATTCTGACTGGCTGTTGGTTCTCGGGCTGTGATTGGTGGGCAGGGCTGGGATTCTGACTGGCTGTTGGTTCTCGGGCTCTGATTGGTGGTTAGGGCTGGGATTCTGACTGTCTGTTGGTTCTCGGGCTCTGATTGGTGGGTAGGGGTGGGATTCTGATTGGCTGTTGGTTCTCGGGCTCTGATTGGTGGGTAGGGCTGGGATTCTGATTGGCTGTTGGTTCTCGGGCTCTGATTGGTGGGTAGGGCTGGGATTCTGATTGGCTGTTGGTTCTCGGGTTCTGATTGGTGGTTAGGGCTGGGATTCTGATTGGCTGTTAGTTCTCGGGCTCTGATTGGTGGTTAGGGCGGGTAGGGCTGGGATTCTGATTGGCTGTTGGTTCTCGGGCTCTGATTGGTGGGTAGGGCTGGGATTCTGACTGGCTGTTGGTTCTCGGGCTCTGATTGGTGGGTAGGGCTGGGATTCTGACTGGCTGTTGGTTCTCGGGCTCTGATTGGTGGGTAGGGCTGGGATTCTGACTGGCTGTTGGTTCTCGGGCTCTGATTGGTGGGTAGGGCTGGGATTCTGACTGGCTGTTGGTTCTCGGGCTCTGATTGGTGGGTAGGGCTGGGATTCTGACTGGCTGTTGGTTCTCGGGCTCTGATTGGTGGGTAGGGATGCGATTCTGACTGGCTGTTGGTTCTCGGGCTCTGATTGGTGGGTAGGGATGCGATTCTGACCGGCTGTTGGTTCTCGGGCTCTGATTGGTGGGTAGGGATGCGATTCTGACCGGCTGTTGGTTCTCGGGCTCTGATTGGTGGGTAGGGCTGCGATTCTGACCGGCTGATGGTTCTCGGGCTCTGATTGGTGGGTAGGGCTGGGATTCTGACCTGCTGTTGGTTCTCGGGCTCTGATTGGTGGGTAGGGCTGGGATTCTGACCGGCTGTTGGTTCTCGGGCTGTGATTGGTGGGTAGGGCTGGGATTCTGACTGCCTGTTGGTTCTCGGGCTCTGATTGGTGGGTAGGGCTGGGATTCTGACTGCCTGTTGGTTCTCGGGCTCTGATTGGTGGGTAGGGCTGGGATTCTGACTGGCTGTTGGTTCTCGGGCTGTGATTGGTGGGTAGGGCTGGGATTCTGACTGGCTGTTGGTTCTCGGGCTCTGATTGGTGGTTAGGGCGGGTAGGGCTGGGATTCTGACTGGCTGTTGGTTCTCGGGCTCTGATTGGTGGGTAGGGCTTGGATTCTGACTGGCGGTTGGTTCTCGGGCTCTGACTGGTGGTTAGGGCTGGGATTCTGATTGGCTGTTGGTTCTCGGGCTCTGATTGGTGGTTAGGGCGGGTAGGGCTGGGATTCTGATTGGCTGTTGGTTCTCGGGCTCTGATTGGTGGGTAGGGCTGGGATTCTGACTGCCTGTTGGTTCTCGGGCTCTGATTGGTGGGTAGGGCTGGGATTCTGACTGGCTGTTGGTTCTCGGGCTGTGATTGGTGTTTAGGCCTGGGATTCTGATTGGCTGTTGGTTCTCGGGCTCTGATTGGTGGTTAGGGCTGGGATTCTGACTGCCTGTTGGTTCTCGGGCTCTGATTGGTGGGTAGGGCTGGGATTCTGACTGCCTGTTGGTTCTCGGGCTCTGATTGGTGGGTAGGGCTGGGATTCTGACTGGCTGTTGGTTCTCGGGCTGTGATTGGTGTTTAGGCCTGGGGTTCTGATTGGCTGTTGGTTCTCGGGCTCTGATTGGTGGTTAGGGCGGGTAGGGCTGGGATTCTGACTGGCTGTTGGTTCTCGGGCTCTGATTGGTGGGTAGGGCTTGGATTCTGACTGGCGGTTGGTTCTCGGGCTCTGACTGGTGGTTAGGGCTGGGATTCTGATTGGCTGTTGGTTCTCGGGCTCTGATTGGTGGTTAGGGCGGGTAGGGCTGGGATTCTGATTGGCTGTTGGTTCTCGGGCTCTGATTGGTGGGTAGGGCTGGGATTCTGATTGGCTGTTGGTTCTCGGGCTCAGATTGGTGGTTAGGGCTGGGATTCTGATTGGCTGTTGGTTCTCGGGCTCTGATTGGTGGTTAGGGCTGGGATTTTGACTGGCTGTTGGTTCTCGGGCTCTGATTGGTGGTTAGGGCTGGTATTCTGACTGGCTGTTGGTTCTCGGGCTCTGATTGGTGGGTAGGGCTGGGATTCTGATTGGCTGTTGGCTCTCGGGCTCTGATTGGTGGGTCGGGCTGTAATTCTGATTGGCTGTTTGTTCTCGGGCTGTGATTGGTGGGTAGGGCTGGGATTCTGACAGGCTGTTGGTTCTCGGGCTCTGATTGGTGGTTAGGGCTGGGATTCTGACTGTCTGTTGGTTCTCGGGCTCTGATTGGTGGGTAGGGCTGGGATTCTGATTGGCTGTTGGTTCTCGGGCTCTGATTGGTGGGTAGGGCTGGGATTCTGATTGGCTGTTGGTTCTCGGGCACTGATTGGTGGGTAGGGCTGGGATTCTGATTGGCTGTTGGTTCTCGGGCTCTGATTGGTGGTTAGGGCTGAGATTCTGATTGGCTGTTAGTTCTCGGGCTCTGATTGGTGGTTAGGGCGGGTAGGGCTGGGATTCTGATTGACTGGCTGTTGGTTCTCGGGCTCTGATTGGTGGGTAGGGCTGGGATTCTGACTGGCTGTTGGTTCTCGGGCTCTGATTGGTGGGTAGGGCTGGGATTCTGACTGGCTGTTGGTTCTCGGGCTCTGATTGGTGGGTAGGGCTGGGATTCTGACTGGCTGTTGGTTCTCGGGCTCTGATTGGTGGGTAGGGCTGGGATTCTGACTGGCTGTTGGTTCTCGGGCTCTGATTGGTGGGTAGGGCTGGGATTCTGACCTGCTCTTGGTTCTCGGGCTCTGATTGGTGGGTAGGGCTGGAATTCTGACCGGCTGTTGGTTCTCGGGCTGTGATTGGTGGGTAGGGCTGGGATTCTGACTGCCTGTTGGTTCTCGGGCTGTGATTGGTGGGTAGGGCTGGGATTCTGACCGGCTGTTGGTTCTCGAGCTGTGATTGGTGGGTAGGGCTGGGATTCTGACTGCCTGTTGGTTCTCGGGCTCTGATTGGTGGGTAGGGCTGGGATTCTGACTGCCTGTTGGTTCTCGGGCTCTGATTGGTGGGTAGGGCTGGGATTCTGACTGCCTGTTGGTTCTCGGGCTGTGATTGGTGGGTAGGGCTGGGATTCTGACTGGCTGTTGGTTCTCGGGCTCTGATTGGTGTTTAGGCCTGGGATTCTGATTGGCTGTTGGTTCTCGGGCTCTGATTGGTGGTTAGGGCGGGTAGGGCTGGGATTCTGACTGGCTGTTGGTTCTCGGGCTCTGATTGGTGGGTAGGGCTTGGATTCTGACTGGCGGTTGGTTCTCGGGCTCTGATTGGTGTGTAGGGCTGGGATTCTGACTGGCGGTTGGTTCTCGGGCTCTGATTGGTGGGTAGGGCTGGGATTCTGACTGGCGGTTGGTTCTCGGGCTCTGATTGGTGGGTAGGGCTGGGATTCTGACTGGCGGTTGGTTCTCGGGCTCTGATTGGTGGGTAGGGCTGGGATTCTGACTGGCGGTTGGTTCTCGGGCTCTGATTGGTGGGTAGGGCTGGGATTCTGACTGGCGGTTGGTTCTCGGGATCTGATTGGTGGGTAGGGCTGGGATTCTGACTGGCGGTTGGTTATCGGGCTCTGATTGGTGGGTAGGGCTGGGATTCTGACTGGCGGTTGGTTCTCGGGCTCTGATTGGTGGGTAGGGCTGGGATTCTGACTGGCGGTTGGTTATCGGGCTCTGATTGGTGGGTAGGGCTGGGATTCTGACTGGCGGTTGTTTCTCGGGCTCCGATTGGTGGGTAGGGCTTTGATTCTGACTGGCGGTTGTTTCTCGGGCTCCGATTGGTGGTTAGGGCTGGGATTCTGACTGGCTGTTGGTTCTCGGGCTCTGATTGGTGGGTAGGGCTGGGATTCTGACTGGCTGTTGGTTCTCGGGCTCTGATTGGTGGTTAGGGCGGGGATTCTGATTGGCTGTTGGTTCTCGGGCTCTGATTGGTGGTTAGGGCTGGGATTTTGACTGGCTGTTGGTTCTCGGGCTCTGATTGGTGGTTAGGGCTGGGATTCTGACTGGCTGTTGGTTCTCAGGCTCTGATTGGTGGGTAGGGCTGGGATTCTGATTGGCTGTTGGCTCTCGGGCTCTGATTGGTGGGTCGGGCTGTAATTCTGATTGGCTGTTTGTTCTCGGGCTCTGATTGGTGGGTAGGGCTGGGATTCTGACTGGCTGTTGTTTCTCGGGCGCTGATTGGTGGTTAGGGCTGGGATTCTGACTAGCTGTTGGTTCTCGGGCTCTGATTGGTGGTTAGGGCTGGGATTCTGACTGGCTGTTAGTTCTCGGGCTCTGGTGGTTAGGGCTGGGATTCTGACTGGCTGTTGGTTCTCGGGCTCTGATTGGTGGTTAGGGCTGGGATTCTGACTGGCTGTTGGTTCTCGGGCTCTGATTGGTGGTTAGGGCTGGGATTCTGACTGGCTGTTGGTTCTCGGGCTGTGATTGGTGGGTAGGGCTGGGATTCTGACTGGCTGTTGGTTCTCGGGCTGTGATTGGTGGGCAGGGCTGGGATTCTGACTGGCTGTTGGTTCTCGGGCTCTGATTGGTGGTTAGGGCTGGGATTCTGACTGTCTGTTGGTTCTCGGGCTCTGATTGGTGGGTAGGGCTGGGATTCTGATTGGCTGTTGGTTCTCGGGCTCTGATTGGTGGGTAGGGCTGGGATTCTGATTGGCTGTTGGTTCTCGGGCTCTGATTGGTGGGTAGGGCTGGGATTCTGATTGGCTGTTGGTTCTCGGGTTCTGATTGGTGGTTAGGGCTGGGATTCTGATTGGCTGTTAGTTCTCGGGCTCTGATTGGTGGTTAGGGCGGGTAGGGCTGGGATTCTGATTGGCTGTTGGTTCTCGGGCTCTGATTGGTGGGTAGGGCTGGGATTCTGACTGGCTGTTGGTTCTCGGGCTCTGATTGGTGGGTAGGGCTGGGATTCTGACTGGCTGTTGGTTCTCGGGCTCTGATTGGTGGGTAGGGCTGGGATTCTGACTGGCTGTTGGTTCTCGGGCTCTGATTGGTGGGTAGGGCTGGGATTCTGACTGGCTGTTGGTTCTCGGGCTCTGATTGGTGGGTAGGGCTGGGATTCTGACTGGCTGTTGGTTCTCGGGCTCTGATTGGTGGGTAGGGATGTGATTCTGACCGGCTGTTGGTTCTCGGGCTCTGATTGGTGGGTAGGGATGCGATTCTGACCGGCTGTTGGTTCTCGGGCTCTGATTGGTGGGTAGGGCTGGGATTCTGACCGGCTGATGGTTCTCGGGCTCTGATTGGTGGGTAGGGCTGGGATTCTGACCTGCTGTTGGTTCTCGGGCTCTGATTGGTGGGTAGGGCTGGAATTCTGACCGGCTGTTGGTTCTCGGGCTGTGATTGGTGGGTAGGGCTGGGATTCTGACCGCCTGTTGGTTCTCGGGCTCTGATTGGTGGGTAGGGCTGGGATTCTGACTGCCTGTTGGTTCTCGGGCTCTGATTGGTGGGTAGGGCTGGGATTCTGACTGGCTGTTGGTTCTCGGGCTGTGATTGGTGGGTAGGGCTGGGATTCTGACTGGCTGTTGGTTCTCGGGCTCTGATTGGTGTTTAGGCCTGGGATTCAGATTGGCTGTTGGTTCTCGGGCTCTGATTGGTGGTTAGGGCGGGTAGGGCTGGGATTCTGACTGGCTGTTGGTTCTCGGGCTCTGATTGGAGGGTAGGGCTTGGATTCTGACTGGCGGTTGGTTCTCGGGCTCTGACTGGTGGTTAGGGCTGGGATTCTGATTGGCTGTTGGTTCTCGGGCTCTGATTGGTGGTTAGGGTGGGTAGGGCTGGGATTCTGATTGGCTGTTGGTTCTCGGGCTCTGATTGGTGGGTAGGGCTGGGATTCTGATTGGCTGTTGGTTCTCGGGCTCAGATTGGTGGTTAGGGCTGGGATTCTGATTGGCTGTTGGTTCTCGGGCTCTGATTGGTGGTTAGGGCTGGGATTTTGACTGGCTGTTGGTTCTCGGGCTCTGATTGGTGGTTAGGGCTGGTATTCTGACTGGCTGTTGGTTCTCGGGCTCTGATTGGTGGGTAGGGCTGGGATTCTGATTGGCTGTTGGCTCTCGGGCTCTGATTGGTGGGTCGGGCTGTAATTCTGATTGGCTGTTTGTTCTCGGGCTGTGATTGGTGGGTAGGGCTGGGATTCTGACAGGCTGTTGGTTCTCGGGCTCTGATTGGTGGTTAGGGCTGGGATTCTGACTGTCTGTTGGTTCTCGGGCTCTGATTGGTGGGTAGGGCTGGGATTCTGATTGGCTGTTGGTTCTCGGGCTCTGATTGGTGGGTAGGGCTGGGATTCTGATTGGCTGTTGGTTCTCGGGCACTGATTGGTGGGTAGGGCTGGGATTCTGATTGGCTGTTGGTTCTCGGGCTCTGATTGGTGGTTAGGGCTGGGATTCTGATTGGCTGTTAGTTCTCGGGCTCTGATTGGTGGTTAGGGCGGGTAGGGCTGGGATTCTGATTGACTGGCTGTTGGTTCTCGGGCTCTGATTGGTGGGTAGGGCTGGGATTCTGACTGGCTGTTGGTTCTCGGGCTCTGATTGGTGGGTAGGGCTGGGATTCTGACTGGCTGTTGGTTCTCGGGCTCTGATTGGTGGGTAGGGCTGGAATTTTGATTGGCTGTTGGTTCTCGGGCTGTGGTTGGTGGTTAGGGCTGGGATTCTGATTAGCTGTTGGTTCTCGGGCTGTGATTGGTGGGTAGGGCTGGGATTCTGATTGGCTGTTGGTTCTCGGGCTCTGATTGGTGGGTAGGTCTGGGATTCTGATTGGCTGTTGGTTCTCGGGCTGTGATTGGTGGGTAGGGCTGGGATTCTGACTGGCTGTTGGTTCTCGGGCTCAGATTGGTGGTTAGGGCTGGGATTCTGACTGTCTGTTGGTTCTCGGGGTCTGATTGGTGGGTAGGGCTGGGATTCTGATTGGCTGTTGGTTCTCGGGCTCTGATTGGTGGGTAGGGCTGGGATTCTGATTGGCTGTTGGTTCTCGGGCTCTGATTGGTGGGTAGGGCTGGGATTCTGATTGGCTGTTGGTTCTCGGGCTCTGATTGGTGGTTAGGGCTGGGATTCTGATTGGCTGTTGGTTCTCGGGCTGTGATTGGTGGTTAGGGCGGGTAGGGCTGGGATTCTGATTGGCTGTTGGTTCTCGGGCTCTGATTGGTGGGTAGACCTGGGATTCTGACTGGCTGTTGGTTCTCGGGCTCTGATTGGTGGTTAGGGCTGGGATTCTGACTGGCTGTTGGTTCTCGGGCTCTGATTGGTGGGTAGGGCTGAGATTCTGACTGGCTGTTGGTTCTCGGGCTCTGATTGGTGGGTAGGGCTGGGATTCTGACTGGCTGTTGGTTCTCGTGCTCTGATTGGTGGGTAGGGCTGGGATTCTGACTGGCTGTTGGTTCTCGGGCTCTGATTGGTGGGTAGGGCTGGGATTCTGACTGGCTGTTGGTTCTCGGGCTCTGATTGGTGGGTAGGGCTGGGATTCTGACTGGCTGTTGGTTCTCGGGCTCTGATTGGTGGGTAGGGCTGGGATTCTGACTGGCTGTTTGTTCTCGGGCTCTGATTGGTGGGTAGGGCTGGGATTCTGACTGGCTGTTGGTTCTCGGGCTCTGATTGGTGGGTAGGGCTGGGTTTCTGACTGGCTGTTGGTTCTCGGGCTCTGATTGGTGGGTAGGGCTGGGTTTCTGACTGGCTGTTGGTTCTCGGGCTCTGATTGGTGGGTAGGGCTGGGATTCTGACTGGCTGTTGGTTCTCGTGCTCTGATTGGTGGGTAGGGCTGGGATTCTGACTGGCTGTTGGTTCTCGGGCTCTGATTGGTGGGTAGGGCTGGGATTCTGACTGTCTGTTGGTTCTCGGGCTCTGATTGGTGGTTAGGGCTGGGATTCTGATTGGCTGTTGGTTCTCGGGCTCTGATTGGTGGTTAGGGCGGGTAGGGCTGGGATTCTGATTGGCTGTTGGTTCTCAGGCTCTGATTGGTGGGTAGGGCTGGGATTCTGACTGGCTGTTGGTTCTCGGGCTCTGATTGGTGGGTAGGGCTGGGATTCTGTCTGGCTGTTGGTTCTCGGGCTCTGATTGGTGGGTAGGGCTGGGATTCTGACTGGCTGTTGGTTCTCGGGCTCTGATTGGTGGGTAGGGCTGGGATTCTGACTGGCTGTTGGTTCTCGGGCTCTGATTGGTGGGTAGGGCTGGAATTCTGACTGGCTGTTGGTTCTCGGGCTCCGATTGGTGGGTAGGGCTGGGATTCTGACTGGCTGTTGGTTCTCGGGCTCCGATTGGTGGGTAGGGCTGGGATTCTGACTGGCTGTTGGTTCTCGGGCTCCGATTGGTGGGTAGGGCTGGGATTCTGACTGGCTGCTGGTTCTCGGGCTCCGATTGGTGGGTAGGGCTGGGATTCTGACTGGCTGTTGGTTCGCGGGCTGTGATTGGTGGGTAGGGCTGGGATTCTGACTGGCTGTTGGTTCTCGGGCTGTGATTGGTGGGTAGGGCTGGGATTCTGACTGGCTGTTGGTTCTCGGGCTGTGATTGGTGGGTAGGGCTGGGATTCTGACTGGCTGTTGGTTCTCGGGCTCTGATTGGTGGGTAGGGCTGGGATTCTGACTGGCTGTTGGTTCTCGGGCTCTGATTGGTGGTTAGGGCTGGGATTCTGACTGGCTGTTGGGATTCTGACTGGCTGTTGGTTCTCGGGCTCTGATTGGTGGGTCGGGCTGGGATTCTGACTGGCTGTTGGTTCTCGGGCTCTGATTGGTGGGTAGGGCTGGGATTCTGACTGGCTGTTGGTTCTCGGGCTCCGATTGGTGGGTAGGGCTGGGATTCTGACTGGCTGCTGGTTCTCGGGCTCCGATTGGTGGGTAGGGCTGGGATTCTGACTGGCTGTTGGTTCGCGGGCTGTGATTGGTGGGTAGGGCTGGGATTCTGACTGGCTGTTGGTTCTCGGGCTGTGATTGGTGGGTAGGGCTGGGATTCTGACTGGCTGTTGGTTCTCGGGCTGTGATTGGTGGGTAGGGCTGGGATTCTGACTGGCTGTTGGTTCTCGGGCTGTGATTGGTGGGTAGGGCTGGGATTCTGACTGGCTGTTGGTTCTCGGGCTCTGATTGGTGGTTAGGGCTGGGATTCTGACTGGCTGTTGGGATTCTGACTGGCTGTTGGTTCTCGGGCTCTGATTGGTGGGTCGGGCTGGGATTCTGACTGGCTGTTGGTTCTCGGGCTCTGATTGGTGGGTAGGGCTGGGATTCTGACTGGCTGTTGGTTCTCGGGCTCTGATTGGTGGGAGGGCTGGGATTCTGATTGGCTGTTGGTTCTCGGGCTCTGATTGGTGGTTAGGGCGGGTAGGGCCGGAATTCTGATTGGCTGTTGGTTCTCGGGCTGTGATTGGTGGGTAGGGCTGGGATTCTGATTGGCTTTTGGTTCTCGGGCTCTGATTGGTTGGTAGGGCTGGGATTCTGACTGGCTGTTGGTTTTCGGGCTCCGATTGGTGGGTAGGGCTGGGATTCTGACTGGCTGTTGGTTCTCGGGCTCCGATTGGTGGGTAGGGCTGGGATTCAGACTGGCTGCTGGTTCTCGGGCTCCGATTGGTGGTTAGGGTTGGGATTCTGACTGGCTGTTGGTTCTCGGGCTCTGATTGGTGGTTAGGGCTGGGATTCTGACTGGCTGTTGGTTTTCGGGCTCCGATTGGCGGTTAGGGCTGGGATTCTGACTGGCTGTTGGTTCTCGGGCTCCGATTGGTGGTTAGGGCTGGGATTCTGACTGGCTGTTGGTTCTCGGGCTCCGATTGGTGGGTAGGGCTGTTATTCTGATTGGCTGTTGGTTCTCGGGCTCTGATTGGTGGGTAGGGCTGGGATTCTGATTGGCTGTTGGTTCTCGGGCTGTTATTGGTGGTTAGGGCTGGGATTCTGATTGGCTGTTGGTTCTCGGGCTGTGATTGGTGGGTAGGGCTGGGATTCTGATTGGCTGTTGGTTCTCAGGCTCTGATTGGTGGGTAGGGCTGGGATTCTGATTGGCTGTTGGTTCTCGGGCTCTGATTGGTGGGTAGGGCTGGGATTCTGATTGGCTGTTGGTTCTCGGGCTCTGATTGGTGGTTAGGGCTGGGATTCTGATTGGCTGTTGGTTCTCGGGCTCTGATTGGTGGTTAGGGCTGGGATTCTGATTGGCTGTTGGTTCTCGGGCTGTGATTGGTGGTTAGGGCGGGTAGGGCTGGGATTCTGATGGGCTGTTGGTTCTCGGGCTCTGATTGGTCGGTAGAGCTGGGATTCTGACTGGCTGTTGGTTCTCGGGCTCTGATTGGTGGTTAGGGCTGGGATTCTGACTGGCTGTTGGTTCTCGGGCTCTGATTGGTGGTTAGGGCTGGGATTCTGACTGGCTGTTGGTTCTCGGGCTCTGATTGGTGGGTAGGGCTGGGATTCTGACTGGCTTATGGTTCTCGGGCTCTGATTGGTGGTTAGGGCTGGGATTCTGATTGGCTGTTGGTTCTCGGGCTCTGATTGGTGGTTAGGGCTGTGATTTTGACTGGCTGTTGGTTCTCGGGCTCTGATTGGTGGTTAGGGCTGGGATTCTGACTGGCTGTTGGTTCTCAGGCTCTGATTGGTGGGTCGGGCTGTAATTCTGATTGGCTGTTTGTTCTCGGGCTCTGATTGGTGGGTAGGGCTGGGATTCTGACTGGCTGTTGTTTCTCGGGCGCTGATTGGTGGTTAGGGCTGGGATTCTGACTAGCTGTTGGTTCTCGGGCTCTGATTGGTGGTTAGGGCTGGGATTCTGACTGGCTGTTAGTTCTCGGGCTCTGGTGGTTAGGGCTGGGATTCTGACTGGCTGTTGGTTCTCGGGTTCTGATTGGTGGTTAGGGCTGGGATTCTGACTGGCTGTTGGTTCTCGGGCTCTGATTGGTGGTTAGGGCTGGGATTCTGACTGGCTGTTGGTTCTCGGGCTGTGATTGGTGGGTAGG
>NW_027150117.1:0-89283 GCF_031143425.1 Pleurodeles waltl | reverse complement strand
ACCCAGAATCCTTTGCAAACCTCAAAATTCGGCTAAAAAAAACAAATTTTCCTCACATTTCGGTGACAGAAAGTTCTGGAATCTGAGAGGAGGCACAAATTTCCTTCCACCCAGCGTTCCACCAAGTCTCCCGATAAAAATGGTACCTCACTTGTGTGGGTAGGCCTAGCTCCCGCGACAGGATATGCACCAAAACACAACATGGACACATCCCATTTTTTGACAGAAAACAGAGCTGTTTTTTGCAAAGTGCCTACCTCTAGGTTTTGGCCTCTAACTCAGCCGGTACCTAGGGAAACCTACTAAACCTGTGCATTTTTGAAAACTAGAGACCTAGGGGAATCAAAGATGGGGTGACTTGTGGGGCTCTGACTAGGTTCTGTTACCCAGAATCCTTTGCAAACCTCAAAATGTGGCTAAAAAAACACATTTTCCTCACATTCTGGTGACAGAAAGTTCTGGAATCTGAGAGGTGGCACAAATTTCCTTCCACCCAGCGTTCCCCCAAGTCTCCGATAAAAATTATACCTGACTTGTGTGGATAGGCCTAGCGCCCGGGACAGGGTATGCCCCAAAACACAACATGGATACATCCCATTTTTTCACAGAAAACAGAGCTGTTTTTTGCAAAGTGCCTACCTGTAGATGTTGGCCTCTAGCTCAGCTGGCACCTGGGGAAACCTACCAAACCTTTGCATTTTTGAAAATTAGAGACCTAGGGGAATCCAAGATGGGGTGACTTGTGGGGCTCTGTCCAGGTTCTGTTACCCAGAATCCTTTGCAAACCTCACAATTTGGCTAAAAAAAACACATTTTCCTCACATTTCGGTGACAGAAAGTTCTGGAATCTGAGAGGAGGCACAAATTTCCTTCCACCCAGCGTTCCCCTAAGTCTCCTGATAAAAATGACACCTCACTTGTGTGGGTAAGCCTAGCGCCTGCGACAGGAAATGCCTCAAAACGCAACGTGGACACATCACATTTTTTGAAAGAAAACACAGGTGTTTTTTGCAAAGTGCCTCCTTGTACATTTTGGCCTCTAGTTCAGCCGGCACCTAGGAATACCTACCAAACCTGTGCATTTTTGAAAACTTGTGACCTAGGGGAATCTAAGATGGGGTGCCTTGTGTGGCTCTGACCAGGTTCTGTTACCCAGAATCCTTTGCAAACCTCAAAATTCGGCTAAAAAAACACATTTTCCTCACATTTCGGTGACAGAAAGTTCTGGAATCTGAGAGGAGGCACAAATTTCCTTCCACCCAGCGTTCCCCCAAGTCTCCCGATAAAAATGGTACCTCACTTGTGTGGGTAGGCCTAGCTCCCGCGACAGGATATGCACCAAAACACAACATGGACACATCCCATTTTTTGACAGAAAACAGAGCTGTTTTTTGCAAAGTGCCTACCTCTAGGTTTTGGCCTCTAACTCAGCCGGTACCTAGGGAAACCTACTAAACCTGTGCATTTTTGAAAACTAGGGACCTAGAGGAATCAAAGATGGGGTGATTTGTGGGGCTCTGACCAGGTTCTGTTACCCAGAATCCTTTGCAAACCTCACAATTTGGCTAAAAAAACACATTTTCCTCACATTTCGGTGACAGAAAGTTCTGGAATCTGAGAGGAGGCACAAATTTCCTTCCACCCAGCGTTCCCCTAAGTCTCCTGATAAAAATGACACCTCACTTGTGTGGGTAAGCCTAGCGCCTGCGACAGGAAATGCCTCAAAACACAACGTGGACACATCACATTTTTTGAAAGAAAACAGAGGTGTTTTTTGCAAAGTGCCTCCTTGTACATTTTGGCCTCTAGTTCAGCCGGCACCTAGGGATACCTACCAAACCTGTGCATTTTTGAAAACTTGTGACCTAGGGGAATCTAAGATGGGGTGCCTTGTGGGGCTCTGACCAGGTTCTGTTACCCAGAATCCTTTGCAAACCTCAAAATTCGGCTAAAAAAACAAATTTTCCTCACATTTCGGTGACAGAAAGTTCTGGAATCTGAGAGGAGGCACAAATTTCCTTCCACCCAGCGTTCCACCAAGTCTCCCGATAAAAATGGTACCTCACTTGTGTGGGTAGGCCTAGCTCCCGCGACAGGATATGCACCAAAACACAACATGGACACATCCCATTTTTTGACAGAAAACAGAGCTGTTTTTTGCAAAGTGCCTACCTCTAGGTTTTGGCCTCTAACTCAGCCGGTACCTAGGGAAACCTACTAAACCTGTGCATTTTTGAAAACTAGAGACCTAGGGGAATCAAAGATGGGGTGACTTGTGGGGCTCTGACTAGGTTCTGTTACCCAGAATCCTTTGCAAACCTCAAAATGTGGCTAAAAAAACACATTTTCCTCACATTCTGGTGACAGAAAGTTCTGGAATCTGAGAGGTGGCACAAATTTCCTTCCACCCAGCGTTCCCCCAAGTCTCCGATAAAAATTATACCTGACTTGTGTGGATAGGCCTAGCGCCCGGGACAGGGTATGCCCCAAAACACAACATGGATACATCCCATTTTTTCACAGAAAACAGAGCTGTTTTTTGCAAAGTGCCTACCTGTAGATGTTGGCCTCTAGCTCAGCTGGCACCTGGGGAAACCTACCAAACCTTTGCATTTTTGAAAATTAGAGACCTAGGGGAATCCAAGATGGGGTGACTTGTGGGGCTCTGTCCAGGTTCTGTTACCCAGAATCCTTTGCAAACCTCAAAGTTTGGCTAAAAAAACACATTTTCCTCACATTTCTGTGACAGAAAGTTCTGGAATCAGAGAGGAGCCACAAATTTCCTTCCACCCAGCGTTCCCTCAAGTCTCCTGATAAAAATGATACCTCACTTGTGTGGGTAAGCCTAGCGCCCGCGACAGGAAATGCCCCAAAACGCAATGTGGACACATCACATTTTTTTAAAGAAAACAGAGGTGTTTTTTGCAAAGTGCCTACCTGTAGATTTTGGCCTCTAGCTCAGCCGGCACCTAGGAAAACCTACCAAACCTGTGCATTTTTGAAAACTAGTGACCTAGGGGAATCCAAGATGGGGTGACTTGTGGGGCTCTGACCAGGTTCTGTTACCCAGAATCCTTTGCAAACCTCAAAATTTGGCTAAAAAAACACTTTTTCCTCACATTGCGGTGACAGAAAGTTCTGGAATCTGAGAGGAGCCACAAATTTCCTTCCACCCAGTGTTCCCCCAAGGCTGCCGATAAAAATGATACCTCACTTGTGTGGGTAGGCCTAGCGCCCGCGACAGGAAATGTCCCAAAACACAACGTGGACACATTCCATTTTTTTACAGAAAACAGAGCTGTTTTTTGCAAAGTGCCTACCTGTAGATTTTGGCCTCTAGCTCAGCTGGCACCTAGGGAAACCTACCAAACCTGTGCATTTTTGAAAACTAGAGACCTAGGGGAATCCAAGATGGGGTGACTTGTGGGGCTCTGTCCAGGTTCTGTTACCCAGAATCCTTTGCAAACCTCAAAGTTTGGCTAAAAAAACACATTTTCCTCACATTTCTGTGACAGAAAGTTCTGGAATCTGAGAGGAGGCACAAATTTCCTTCCACCCAGCGTTCCCCCAAGTCTCCCGATAAAAATGATACCTCACTTCTGTGGGTAGGCCTAGCGCCCGTGACAGGAAATGCCCCAAAACGCAACGTGGACACATCATATTTTTTTAAAGAAAACAGAGGTGTTTTTTGCAAAGTGCCGACCTGTAGATTTTGGCCTCTAGCTCAGCCGGCACCTAGGGAAACCTACCAAACCTGTGCCTTTTTGAAAACTAAAGACCTAGGGGAATCCAAGATGGGGTGACTTGTGGGGCTCTGACCAGGTTCTGTTACCCAGAATCCTTTGCAAACCTCAAAATTTGGCTAAAAAAACACGTTTGCCTCACATTTTGGTGACAGATAGTTCTGGAATCAGAGAGGAGCCACAAATTTCCTTCCACCCAGCGTTCCCCCAAGTCTCCTGATAAAAATGATACCTCACTTGTGTGGGTAGGCCTAGCGCCTGCGACAGGAAATGCCCCAAAACGCAACGGGGACACATCACATTTTTTGAAAGAAAACAGAGATGTTTTTTGCAAAGTGCCTACCTGTAGGTTTTGGCCTCTAGCTCAGCCGGCACCTAGGGAAACCAACCAGACCTTTGTATTTTTTAAAACTAGAGACCTAGGGGAATCCAAGATGGGGTGACTTGTGGGGCTCTGATCAGGTTCGGTTACCCAGAATCCTTTGCAAACCTCAAAATTTGGCTAAAAACCATATTTTCCTCACATTTTGGTGACAGAAAGTTCTGGAATCAGAGAGGAGCCACAAATTATCTTCCACCCAGCGTTCCCTCAAGTCTCCTGATAAAAATGATACCTCACTTGTGTGGGTAAGCCTAGCGCCCGCGACAGGAAATGCCCCAAAACGCAATGTGGACACATCACATTTTTTTAAAGAAAACAGAAGTGTTTTTTGCAAAGTGCCTACCTGTAGATTTTGGCCTCTAGCTCAGCCGGCACCTAGGGAAACCTACCAAACCTGTGCATTTTTGAAAACTAGTGACCTAGGGGAATCCAAGATGGGGTGACTTGTGGGGCTCTGACCAGGTTCTGTTACCCAGAATCCTTTGCAAACCTCAAAATTTGGCTTAAAAAAACACATTTTCCTCACATTGCGGTGACAGAAAGTTCTGGAATCTGAGAGGAGCCACAAATTTCCTTCCACCCAGTGTTCCCCCAAGGCTGCCGGTAAAAATGATACCTCACTTGTGTGGGTAGGCCTAGCGCCCGCGACAGGAAATGTCCCAAAACACAACGTGGACACATTCCATTTTTTTACAGAAAACAGAGCTGTTTTTTGCAAAGTGCCTACCTGTAGATTTTGGCCTCTAGCTCAGCTGGCACCTAGGGAAACCTACCAAACCTGTGCATTTTTGAAAACTAGAGACCTAGGGGAATCCAAGATGGGGTGACTTGTGGGGCTCTGACCAGGTTCTGTTACCCAGAATCCTTTGCAAACCTCAAAATTTGGCTAAAAAAACACGTTTGCCTCACATTTTGGTGACAGATAGTTCTGGAATCAGAGAGGAGCCACAAATTTCCTTCCACCCAGCGTTCCCCCAAGTCTCCTGATAAAAATGATACCTCACTTGTGTGGATAGGCCTAGCGCCTGCGACAGGAAATGCCCCAAAACGCAACGGGGACACATCACATTTTTTGAAAGAAAACAGAGGTGTATCTTGCAAAGTGCCTACCTGTAGGTTTTGGCCTCTAGCTCAGCCGGCACCTAGGGAAACCTACGAGACCTGTGTATTTTTTAAAACTAGAGAGCTAGGGGAATCCAAGATGGGGTGACTTGTGGGGCTCTGACCAGGTTCTGTTACCCAGAATCCTTTGCAAACCTCAAAATTTGGCTAAAAAACATATTTTCCTCACATTTTGGTAACAGAAAGTTCTAGAATCAGAGAGGAGCCACAAATATCCTTCCACCCAGCGTTCCCTCAAGTCTCCTGATAAAAATGATACCTCACTTGTGTGGGTAAGCCTAGCGCCCGCGACAGGAAATGCCCCAAAACGCAACGTGGACACATCACATTTTTTGAAAGAAAACAGAGGTGTTTTTTGCAAAGTGCCTACCTGTAGATTTTGGCCTCTAGCTCAGCCGGCACCTAGGGAAACCTACCAAACCTGTGCATTTTTGAAAACTAGAGACCTAGGGGAATCCAAGATGGGGTGACTTGTGGGGCTCTGTCCAGGTTCTGTTACCCAGAATCCTTTGCAAACCTCAAAGTTTGGCTAAAAAAACAAATTTTCCTCACATTTCTGTGACAGAAAGTTCTGGAATCTGAGAGGAGGCACAAATTTCCTTCCACCCAGCGTTCCCCCAAGTCTCCCGATAAAAATGATACCTCACTTGTGTGGGTAGGTCTAGCGCACGCGACAGGAATTGACCCAAAGCACAACGTGGACACATCCCATTTTTTGGCAGAAAACAGAGCTGTTTTTTGCAAAGTGCCTACCTGTAGATTTTGGCCTCTAGCTCAGCCGGCACCTAGGGAAACCTACCAAACCTGTGCATTTTCGAAAACTAGAGACCTAGGGGAATCAAAGATGGAGTGACTTGTGGGGCTCTGACCAGATTCTGTTACCAAGAATCCTTTGCAAACCTCAAAATTTGGCTAATAAAACACATTTTCCTCACATTTCGGTGACAGAAAGTTCTGGAATCTGAGAGGAGCCACAAATTTCCTTCCACCCAGCATTCCCCCAAGGCTGCCGATAAAAATGATACCTCACTTGTGTGGGTAGGCCTAGCGCCCGCGACAGGAAATGTCCCAAAACACAACGTGGACACATCCCATTTTTTTACAGAAAACAGAGCTGTTTTTTGCAAAGTGCCTACCTGTAGATTTTGGCCTCTAGCTCAGCTGGCACCTAGGGAAACCTACCGAACCTGTGCATTTTTGAAAACTAGAGAACTAGGGGAATCTAAGATGGGGTGACTTGTGGGGCTCTGTCCAGGTTCTGTTACCCAGAATCCTTTGCAAACCTAAAAATTTGGCTAATAAAACACATTTTCCTCACATTTCGGTGACAGAAAGCTCTGGAATCTGAGTGGAGCCACAAATTTCCTTCCACCCAGCGTTCCCCCAAGTCTCCCGATAAAAATGATACCTCACTTCTGTGGGTAGGCCTAGCTCCCGTGACAGGAAATGCCCCAAAACACAACGTGGACACAGCACATTTTTTTAAAGAAAACAGAGGTGTTTTTTGCAAAGTGCCGACCTGTAGATTTTGGCCTCTAGCTCAGCCGGCACCTAGGGAAACCTACCAAACCTGTGCCTTTTTGAAAACTACAGACCTAGGGGAATCCAAGATGGGGTGACTTGTGGGGCTCTGACCAGGTTCTGTTACCCAGAATCCTTTGCAAACCTCAAAATTTGGCTAAAAAAACACGTTTGCCTCACATTTTGGTGACAGATAGTTCTGGAATCAGAGAGGAGCCACAAATTTCCTTCCACCCAGCGTTTCCCCAAATCTGCTGATAAAAATTATACCTCACTTGTGTGGATAGGCCTAGCGCCTGCGACAGGAAATGCCCCAAAACGCAACGGGGACACATCACATTTTTTGAAAGAAAACAGAGGTGTTTTTTGCAAAGTGCCTACCTGTAGGTTTTGGCATCTAGCTCAGCCGGCACCTAGGGAAACCTACCAGACCTGTGTATTTTTTAAAACTAGAGACCTAGGGGAATCCAAGATGGGGTGACTTGTGGGGCTCTGACCAGGTTCTGTTACCCAGAATCCGTTGCAAACCTCAAAATTTGGCTAAAAACCATATTTTCCTCACATTTTTGTAACAGAAAGTTCTGGAATCTGAGAGGAGGCACAAATTTCCTTCCACTCAGCGTTCCCCTAAGTCTCCTGATACAAATGACACCTCACTTGTGTGGGTAAGCCTAGCGCCTGCGACAGGAAATGCCCCAAAACGCAACGTGGACACATCACATTTTTTGAAAGAAAACAGAGATGTTTTTTGCAAAGTGCCTACCTGTAGGTTTTGGCCTCTAGCTCAGCCGGCACCTAGGGAAACCAACCAGACCTTTGTATTTTTTAAAACTAGAGACCTAGGGGAATCCAAGATGGGGTGACTTGTGGGGCTCTGATCAGGTTCGGTTACCCAGAATCCTTTGCAAACCTCAAAATTTGGCTAAAAACCATATTTTCCTCACATTTTGGTGACAGAAAGTTCTGGAATCAGAGAGGAGCCACAAATTTCCTTCCACCCAGCGTTCCCCCAAGTCTCCTGATAAAAATGATACCTCACTTGTGTGGATAGGCCTAGCGCCTGCGACAGGAAATGCCCCAAAACGCAACGGGGACACATCACATTTTTTGAAAGAAAACAGAGGTGTATCTTGCAAAGTGCCTACCTGTAGGTTTTGTCCTCTAGCTCAGCCGGCACCTAGGGAAACCTACGAGACCTGTGTATTTTTTAAAACTAGAGAGCTAGGGGAATACAAGATGGGGTGACTTGTGGGGCTCTGACCAGGTTCTGTTACCCAGAATCCTTTGCAAACCTCAAAATTTGGCTAAAAACCATATTTTCCTCACATTTTGGTAACAGAAAGTTCTGGAATCAGAGAGGAGCCACAAATATCCTTCCACCCAGCGTTCCCTCAATTCTCCTGATAAAAATGATACCTCACTTGTGTGGGTAAGCCTAGCGCCCGCGACAGGAAATGCCCCAAAACGCAACGTGGACACATCACATTTTTTGAAAGAAAACAGAGGTGTTTTTTGCAAAGTGCCTACCTGTAGATTTTGGCCTCTAGCTCAGCCGGCACCTAGGGAAACCTACCAAACCTGTGCATTTTTGAAAACTAGAGACCTAGGGGAATCCAAGATGGGGTGACTTGTGGGGCTCTGTCCAGGTTCTGTTACCCAGAATCCTTTGCAAACCTCAAAGTTTGGCTAAAAAAACAAATTTTCCTCACATTTCTGTGACAGAAAGTTCTGGAATCTGAGAGGAGGCACAAATTTCCTTCCACCCAGCGTTCCCCCAAGTCTCCCGATAAAAATGATACCTCACTTGTGTGGGTAGGCCTAGCGCACGCGACAGGAATTGACCCAAAGCACAACGTGGACACATCCCATTTTTTGGCAGAAAACAGAGCTGTTTTTTGCAAAGTGCCTACCTGTAGATTTTGGCCTCTAGCTCAGCCGGCACCTAGGGAAACCTACCAAACCTGTGCATTTTCGAAAACTAGAGACCTAGGGGAATCAAAGATGGAGTGACTTGTGGGGCTCTGACCAGGTTCTGTTACCCAGAATCCTTTGCAAACCTCAAAGTTTGGCTAAAAAAACACATTTTCCTCACATTTCTGTGACAGAAAGTTCTGGAATCTGAGAGGAGGCACAAATTTCCTTCCACCCAGCGTTCCCCCAAGTCTCCCGATAAAAATGATACCTCACTTCTGTGGGTAGGCCTAGCGCCCGTGACAGGAAATGCCCCAAAACTCAACGCGGACACATCACATTTTTTGAAAGAAAACAGAGGTGTTTTTTGCAAAGTGCCGACCTGTAGGTTTTGGCCTCTAGCTCAGCCGGCACCTAGGGAAACCTACCAAACCTGTGCATTTTTGAAAACTTGTGACCAAGGGGAATCTAAGATGGGGTGACTTGTGGGGCTCTGACCAGATTCTGTTACCAAGAATCCTTTGCAAACCTCAAAATTTGGCTAATAAAACACATTTTCCTCACATTTCGGTGACAGAAAGTTCTGGAATCTGAGAGGAGCCACAAATTTCCTTCCACCCAGCATTCCCCCAAGGCTGCCGATAAAAATGATACCTCACTTGTGTGGGTAGGCCTAGCGCCCGCGACAGGAAATGTCCCAAAACACAACGTGGACACATCCCATTTTTTTACAGAAAACAGAGCTGTTTTTTGCAAAGTGCCTACCTGTAGATTTTGGCCTCTAGCTCAGCTGACACCTAGGGAAACCTACCAAACCTGTGCATTTTTGAAAACTAGAGAACTAGGGGAATCTAAGATGGGGTGACTTGTGGGGCTCTGTCCAGGTTCTGTTACCCAGAATCCTTTGCAAACCTAAAAATTTGGCTAATAAAACACATTTTCCTCACATTTCGGTGACAGAAAGCTCTGGAATCTGAGTGGAGCCACAAATTTCCTTCCACCCAGCGTTCCCCCAAGTCTCCCGATAAAAATGATACCTCACTTCTGTGGGTAGGCCTAGCTCCCGTGACAGGAAATGCCCCAAAACACAACGTGGACACAGCACATTTTTTTAAAGAAAACAGAGGTGTTTTTTGCAAAGTGCCGACCTGTAGATTTTGGCCTCTAGCTCAGCCGGCACCTAGGGAAACCTACCAAACCTGTGCCTTTTTGAAAACTACAGACCTAGGGGAATCCAAGATGGGGTGACTTGTGGGGCTCTGACCAGGTTCTGTTACCCAGAATCCTTTGCAAACCTCAAAATTTGGCTAAAAAAACACGTTTGCCTCACATTTTGGTGACAGATAGTTCTGGAATCAGAGAGGAGCCACAAATTTCCTTCCACCCAGCGTTTCCCCAAATCTCCTGATAAAAATGATACCTCACTTGTGTGGATAGGCCTAGCGCCTGCGACAGGAAATGCCCCAAAACGCAACGGGGACACATCACATTTTTTGAAAGAAAACAGAGGTGTTTTTTGCAAAGTGCCTACCTGTAGGTTTTGGCCTCTAGCTCAGCCGGCACCTAGGGAAACCTACGAGACCTGTGTATTTTTTAAAACTAGAGAGCTAGGGGAATACAAGATGGGGTGACTTGTGGGGCTCTGACCAGGTTCTGTTACCCAGAATCCTTTGCAAACCTCAAAATTTGGCTAAAAACCATATTTTCCTCACATTTTGGTAACAGAAAGTTCTGGAATCAGAGAGGAGCCACAAATATCCTTCCACCCAGCGTTCCCTCAAGTCTCCTGATAAAAATGATACCTCACTTGTGTGGGTAAGCCTAGCGCCCGCGACAGGAAATGCCCCAAAACGCAACGTGGACACATCACATTTTTTTAAAGAAAACAGAGGTGTTTTTTGCAAAGTGCCTACCTGTAGATTTTGGCCTCTAGCTCAGCCGGCACCTAGGGAAACCTACCAAACCTGTGCATTTTTGAAAACTAGAGACCTAGGGGAATCCAAGATGGGGTGACTTGTGGGGCTCTGTCCAGGTTCTGTTACCCAGAATCCTTGCAAACCTCAAAGTTTGGCTAAAAAAACAAATTTTCCTCACATTTCTGTAACAGAAAGTTCTGGAATCTGAGAGGAGGCAGAAATTTCCTTCCACCCAGCGTTCCCCCAAGGCTCCCGACAAAAATGATACCTGACTTGTGTGGGTAGGCCTAGCGCCCGCGACAGGAAATGCCCCAAAGCACAACATGGACACATCCTATTTTTTGAAAAAAAACAGAGCTGTTTTTTGCATAGTGCCTACCTGTAGATTTTGGCCTCTAGCTCAGCCGGCACCTAGGGAAACCTACCGAACCTGTGCATTTTTCAAAGCTAGAGAGATAGGGGAATCAAAGATGGGGTGACTTGTGGGGCTCTGACCAGGTTCTGTTACCCAGAATCCTTTGCAAACCTCAAAATTCGGCTAAAAAAACACATTTTCCTCACATTTCGGTGACAGAAAGTTCTGGAATCTGAATCTGAGAGGAGGCACAAATTTCCTTCCACCCAGCGTTCCCCCAAGTCTCTCCATAAAAATGGTACCTCACTTGTGTGGGTAGGCCTAGCTCCTGCGACAGGATATGCACCAAAACACAACATGGACACATCCCATTTTTTGACAGAAAACAGAGCTGTTTTTTGCAAAGTGCCTACCTCTAGGTTTTGGCCTCTAACTCAGCCGGTACCTAGGGAAACCTACTAAACCTGTGCATTTTTGAAAACTAGAGACCTAGGGGAATCAAAGATGGGGTGACTTGTGGGGCTCTGACCAGGTTCTGTTACCCAGAATCCTTTGCAAACCTCAAAATTTGGCTAAAAAAACACATTTTCCTCACATTCTGGTGACAGAAAGTTCTGGAATCTGAGAGGTGGCACAAATTTCCTTCCACCCAGCGTTCCCCCAAGTCTCCGATACAAATTATACCTGACTTGTGTGGATAGGCCTAGCGCCCGGGACAGGATATGCCCCAAAACACAACATGGACACATCCCATTTTTTCACAGAAAACAGAGCTGTTTTTTGCAAAGTGCCTACCTGTAGATGTTGGCCTCTAGCTCAGCTGGCACCTAGGGAAACCTACCAAACCTTTGCATTCTTGAAAATTAGAGACCTAGGGGAATCCAAGATGGGGTGACTTGTGGGGCTCTGTCCAGGTTCTGTTACCCAGAATCCTTTGCAAACCTCAAAGTTTGGCTAAAAAAACACATTTTCCTCACATTTCTGTGACAGAAAGTTCTGGAATCTGAGAGGAGGCACAAATTTCCTTCCACCCAGCGTTCCCCCAAGTCTCCCGATAAAAATTATACCTCACTTGTGTGGGTAGGCCTAGCGCACGCGACAGGAATTGCCCCAAAGCACAACGTGGACACATCCCATTTTTTGGCAGAAAACAGAGCTGTTTTTTGCAAAGGGCCTACCTGTAGATTTTGGCCTCTAGCTCAGCCGGCACCTAGGGAAACCTACCAAACCTGTGCATTTACGAAAACTAGAGACCTGGGGGAATCAAAGATGGGGTGACTTGTGGGGCTCTGACCAGGTTCTGTTACCCAGAATCCTTTGCAAACCTCAAACTTTGGCTAAAAAAACACATTTTCGTCACATTTCTGTGACAGAAAGTTCTGGAATCTGAGAGGAGGCAGAAATTTCCTTCCACCCAGCGTTCCCCCAAGGCTCCCGACAAAAATGATACCTGACTTGTGTGGGTAGACCTAGCGCCCGCGACAGGAAATGCCCCTAAGCACAACATGGACACATCCCATTTTTTGACAGAAAACAGAGCTGTTTTTTGCATAGTGCCTACCTGTAGATTTTGGCCTCTAGCTCAGCCGGCACCTAGGGAAACCTACCGAACCTGTGCATTTTTCAAAACTAGAGGCCTAGGGGAATCAAAGATGGGGTGACTTGTGGGGCTCTGACCAGGTTCTGTTACCCAGAATCCTTTGCAATCCTCAAAATTAGGCTAAAAAAACACATTTTCCTCACATTTCGGTGACAGAAAGTTCTGGAATCTGAATCTGAGAGGAGGCACAAATTTCCTTCCACCCAGCGTTCCCCCAAGTCTCCCGATAAAAATGGTACCTCACTTGTGTGGGTAGGCCTAGCTCCCGCGACAGGATATGCACCAAAACACAACATGGACACATCCCATTTTTTGACAGAAAACAGAGCTGTTTTTTGCAAAGTGCCTACCTCTAGGTTTTGGCCTCTAACTCAGCCGGTACCTAGGGAAACCTACTAAACCTGTGCATTTTTGAAAACTAGAGACCTAGGGGAATCAAAGATGGGGTGACTTGTGGGGCTCTGACCAGGTTCTGTTACCCAGAATCCTTTGCAAACCTCAAAATTTGGCCAAAAAAACACATTTTCCTCACATTCTGGTGACAGAAAGTTCTGGAATCTGAGAGGTGGCACAAATTTCCTTCCACGCAGCGTTCCCCCAAGTCTCCGATAAAAATTATACCTGACTTGTGTGGATAGGCCTAGCGCCCGGGACAGGATATGCCCCAAAACACAACATGGACACATCCCATTTTTTCACAGAACACAGAGCTGTTTTTTGCAAAGTGCCTACCTGTAGATGTTGGCCTCTAGCTCAGCTGGCACCTGGGGAACCCTACCAAACCTTTGCATTTTTGAAAACTAGAGACCTAGGGGAATCCAAGATGGGGTGACTTGTGGGGCTCTGTCCAGGTTCTGTTACCCAGAATCCTTTGCAAACCTCAAAGTTTGGCTAAAAAAACACATTTTCCTCACATTTCTGTGACAGAAAGTTCTGGAATCTTATAGGAGGCACAAATTTCCTTCCACCCAGCGTTCCCCCAAGGCTCCCGACAAAAATGATACCTGACTTGTGTGGGTAGGCCTAGCGCCCGCGACAGGAAATGCCCCTAAGCACAACATGGACACATCCCATTTTTTGACAGAAAACAGAGCTGTTTTTTGCATAGTGCCTACCTGTAGATTTTGGCCTCTAGCTCAGCCGGCACCTAGGGAAACCTACCGAACCTGTGCATTTTTCAAAACTAGAGGCCTAGGGGAATCAAAGATGGGGTGACTTGTGGGGCTCTGACCAGGTTCTGTTACCCAGAATCCTTTGCAATCCTCAAAATTAGGCTAAAAAAACACATTTTCCTCACATTTCGGTGACAGAAAGTTCTGGAATCTGAATCTGAGAGGAGGCACAAATTTCCTTCCACCCAGCGTTCCCCCAAGTCTCCCGATAAAAATGGTACCTCACTTGTGTGGGTAGGCCTAGCTCCCGCGACAGGATATGCACCAAAACACAACATGGACACATCCCATTTTTTGACAGAAAACAGAGCTGTTTTTTGCAAAGTGCCTACCTCTAGGTTTTGGCCTCTAACTCAGCCGGTACCTAGGGAAACCTACTAAACCTGTGCATTTTTGAAAACTAGAGACCTAGGGGAATCAAAGATGGGGTGACTTGTGGGGCTCTGAGCAGGTTCTGTTACCCAGAATCCTTTGCAAACCTCAAAATTTGGCTAAAAAAACACATTTTCCTCACATTCTGGTGACAGAAAGTTCTGGAATCTGAGAGGTGGCACAAATTTCCTTCCACGCACCGTTCCCCCAAGTCTCCGATAAAAATTATACCTGACTTGTGTGGATAGGCCTAGCGCCCGGGACAGGATATGCCCCAAAACACAACATGGACACATCCCATTTTTTCACAGAACACAGAGCTGTTTTTTGCAAAGTGCCTACCTGTAGATGTTGGCCTCTAGCTCAGCTGGCACCTGGGGAACCCTACCAAACCTTTGCATTTTTGAAAACTAGAGACCTAGGGCAATCCAAGATGGGGTGACTTGTGGGGCTCTGTCCAGGTTCTATTACCCAGAATCCTTTGCAAACCTCAAAGTTTGGCTAAAAAAACACATTTTCCTCACATTTCTGTGACAGAAAGTTCTGGAATCTTAGAGGAGGCACAAATTTCCTTCCACCCAGCGTTCCCCCAAGTCTCCCGATAAAAATGATACCTCACTTCTGTGGGTAGGCCTAGCGCCCGTGACAGGAAATGCCCCAAAACGCAACGTGGACACATCACATTTTTTTAAAGAAAACAGAGGTGTTTTTTGCAAAGTGCCGACCTGTAGATTTTGGCCTCTAGCTCAGCCGGCACCTAGGGAAACCTACCAAACCTGTGCCTTTTTGAAAACTAAAGACCTAGGGGAATCCAAGATGGGGTGACTTGTGGGGCTCTGACCAGGTTCTGTTACCCAGAATCCTTTGCAAACCTCAAAATTTGGCTAAAAAAACACGTTTGCCTCACATTTTGGTGACAGATAGTTCTGGAATCAGAGAGGAGCCACAAATTTCCTTCCACCGAGCGTTCCCCCAAATCTGTTGATAAAAATGATACCTCACTTGTGTGGGTAGGCCTAGCGCCTGCGACAGGAAATGCCCCAAAACGCAACGGGGACACATCACATTTTTTGAAAGAAAACAGAGGTGTTTTTTGCAAAGTGCCTACCTGTAGGTTTTGGCCTCTAGCTCAGCCGGCACCTAGGGAAACCTACCAGACCTGTGTATTTTTTAAAACTAGAGACCTTGGGGAATCCAAGATGGGGTGACTTGTGGGGCTCTGACCAGGTTCTGTTACCCAGTATCCTTTGCAAACCTCAAAATTTGGCTAAAAAACATATTTTCCTCACATTTTGGTGACAGAAAGTTCTGGAATCAGAGAGGAGCCACAAATTTCCTTCCACCCAGAGTTCCCCTAAGTCTCCTGATAAAAATGACACCTCACTTGTGTGGGTAAGCCTAGCGCCTGCGACAGGAAATGCCTCAAAACGCAACGTGGACACATCACATTTTTTGAAAGAAAACAGAGGTGTTTTTTGCAAAGTGCCTCCTTGTACATTTTGGCCTCTAGCTCAGCCGGCACCTAGGGAAACCTACCAAACCTGTGCATTTTTGAAAACTAGTGACCTAGGGGAATCTAAGATGGGGTGACTTGTGGGGCTCTGACCAGGTTCTGTTACCCAGAATCCTTTCCAAACCTCAAAGTTTGGCTAATAAAACACATTTTCCTCACATTTCGGTGACAGAAAGCTCTGGAATCTGAGAGGAGCCACAAATTTCCTTCCACCCAGCGTTCCCCCAAGTCTCCTGATAAAAATGATACCTCACTTCTGTGGGTAAGCCTAGCGCCCGTGACAGGAAATGCCCCAAAAGACAATGTGGACACATCACATTTTTTTAAAGAAAACAGAGGTGCTTTTTGCAAAGTGCCTACCTGTAGGTTTTGGCCTCTAGCTCAGCCGGCACCTAGGGAAACCTACCAAACCTGTGCATTTTTGAAAACTACAGACCTAGGGGAATCCAAGATGGGGTGACTTGTGGGGCTCTGACCAGGTTCTGTTACCCAGAATCCTTTGCAAACCTCAAAATTTGGCTAAAAAAACACATTTTCCTCACATTTCGGTGACAGAAAGTTCTGGAATATGAGAGGAGGCACAAATTTCCTTCCACCCAGCGTTCCCCTAAGTCTCCTGATAAAAATGACACCTCACTTGTGTGGGTAAGCCTAGCGCCTGCGACAGGAAATGCCTCAAAACGCAACGTGGACACATCACATTTTTTGAAAGAAAACAGAGGTGTTTTTTGCAAAGTGCCTCCTTGTACATTTTGGCCTCTAGCTCAGCCGGCACCTAGGGAAACCTACCAAACCTGTGCATTTTTGAAAACTACAGACCTAGGGGAATCAAAGATGGGGTGACTTGTGGGGCTCTGTCCAGGTTCTGTTACCCAGAATCCGTTGCAAACCTCAAAGTTTGGCTAAAAAAACACATTTTCCTCAGATTTCTGTGACAGAAAGTTCTGGAATCTGAGAGGAGGCACAAATTTCCTTCCACCCAGCGTTCCCCCAAGTCTCCCGATAAAAATTGTACCACACTTGTGTGGGTAGGCCTAGCGCACGCGACAGGAATTGCCCCAAAACACAACGTGGACACATCCCATTTTTTGGCAGAAAACAGAGCTGTTTTTTGCAAAGTGCCTACCTGTGGATTTTGGCCTCTAGCTCAGCCGGTACCTAGGGAAACCTACCAAACCTGTGCATTTACGAAAACTAGAGACCTAGGGGAATCAAAGATGGGGTGACTTGTGGGGCTCTGACCAGGTTCTGTTACCCAGAATCCTTTGCAAACCTCAAACTTTGGCTAAAAAAACACATTTTCGTCACATTTCTGTGACAGAAAGTTCTGGAATCTGAGAGGAGGCAGAGATTTCCTTCCACCCAGCATTCCCCCAAGGCTCCCGACAAAAATGATACCTGACTTGTGTGGGTAGGCCTAGCGCCCGCGACAGGAAATGCCCCAAAGCACAACATGGACACATCCCATTTTTTGACAGAAAACAGAGCTGTTTTTTGCATAGTGCCGACCTGTAGATTTTGGCCTCTAGCTCAGCCGGCACCTAGGGAAACCTACCGAACCTGTGCATTTTTGAAAACTAGTGGCCTAGGGGAATCTAAGATGGGGTGACTTGTGGGGCTCTGACCAGGTTCTGTTACCCAGAATCCTTTGCAAACCTCAAAATTTGGCTAAAAAAACACATTTTCCTCACATTTCGGTGACAGAAAGTTCTGGAATCTGAGAGGAGGCACAAATTTCCTTCCACCCAGCGTTCCCCTAAGTCTCCTGATAAAAATGACACCTCACTTGTGTGGGTAAGCCTAGCGCCTGCGACAGGAAATGCCTCAAAACGCAACGTGGACACATCACATTTTTTGAAAGAAAACAGAGGTGTTTTTTGCAAAGTGCCTCCTTGTACATTTTGGCCTCTAGCTCAGCCGGCACCTTGGGAAACCTACCAAACCTGTGCATTTTTGAAAACTACAGACCTAGGGGAATCAAAGATGGGGTGACTTGTGGGGCTCTGTCCAGGTTCTGTTACCCAGAATCCTTTGCAAACCTCAAAGTTTGGCTAAAAAAACACATTTTCCTCAGATTTCTGTGACAGAAAGTTCTGGAATCTGAGAGGAGGCACAAATTTCCTTCCACCCAGCGTTCCCCCAAGTCTCCCGATAAAAACTGTACCTCACTTGTGTGGGTAGGCCTAGCGCACGCGACAGGAATTGCCCCAAAGCACAACGTGGACACATCCCATTTTTTGGCAGAAAACCGAGCTGTTTTTTGCAAAGTGCCTACCTGTGGATTTTGGCCTCTAGCTCAGCCGGCACCTAGGGAAACCTACGAAACCTGTGCATTTACGAAAACTAGAGACCTAGGGGAATCAAAGATGGGGTGACTTGTGGGGCTCTGACCAGGTTCTGTTACCCAGAATCCTTTGCAAACCTCAAACTTTGGCTAAAAAAACACATTTTCGTCACATTTCTGTGACAGAAAGTTCTGGAATCTGAGAGGAGGCAGAGATTTCCTTCCACCCAGCGTTCCCCCAAGGCTCCCGACAAAAATGATACCTGACTTGTGTGGGTAGGCCTAGCGCCCGCGACAGGAAATGCCCCAAAGCACAACATGGACACTTCCCATTTTTTGACAGAAAACAGAGCTGTGTTTTTGCATAGTGCCTACCTGTAGATTTTGGCCTCTAGCTCAGCCGGCACCTAGGGAAACCTACCGAACCTGTGCATTTTTCAAAACTAGAGACCTAGGGGAATCAAAGATGGGGTGACTTGTGGGGCTCTGACCAGGTTCTGTTACCCAGAATCCTTTGCAAACCTCAAACTTTGGCTAAAAAAACACATTTTCGTCACATTTCTGTGACAGAAAGTTCTGGAATCTGAGAGGAGGCAGAGATTTCCTTCCACCCAGCATTCCCCCAAGGCTCCCGACAAAAATGATACCTGACTTGTGTGGGTAGGCCTAGCGCCCGCGTCAGGAAATGTCCCAAAGCACAACATGGACACATCCCATTTTTTGACAGAAAACAGAGCTGTTTTTTGCATAGTGCCTACCTGTAGATTTTGGCCTCTAGCTCAGCCGGCACCTAGGGAAACCTACCGAACCTGTGCATTTTTGAAAACTAGTGACCTAGGGGAATCTAAGATGGGGTGACTTGTGGGGCTCTGACCAGGTTCTGTTACCCAGAATCCTTTGCAAACCTCAAAATTTGGCTAAAAAAACACATTTTCCTCACATTCTGGTGACAGAAAGTTCTGGAATCTGAGAGGTGGCACAAATTTCCTTCCACCCAGCGTTCCCCCAAGTCTCCGATAAAAATGATACCTGACTTGTGTGGATAGGCCTAGCGCCCGGGACAGGATATGCCCCAAAACACAACATGGACACATCCCATTTTTTCACAGAAAACAGAGCTGTTTTTTGCAAAGTGCCTACCTGTAGATGTTGGCCTCTAGCTCAGCTGGCACCTGGGGAAACCTACCAAACCTTTGCATTTTTTAAAACTAGAGACCTAGGGGAATCCAAGATGGGGTGACTTGTGGGGCTCTGTCCAGGTTCTGTTACCCAGAATCCTTTGCAAATCTCAAAGTTTGGCTAAAAAAACACATTTTCCTCACATTTCGGTGACAGAAAGTTCTGGAATCTGAGAGGAGGCACAAATTTCCTTCCACCCAGCGTTCCCCTAAGTCTCCTGATAAAAATGACACCTCACTTGTGTGGGTAAGCCTAGCGCCTGCGACAGGAAATGCCTCAAAACGCAACGTGGACACATCACATTTTTTGAAAGAAAACAGAGGTGTTTTTTGCAAAGTGCCTCCTTGTACATTTTGGCCTCTAGCTCAGCCGGCACCTAGGGAAACCTACCAAACCTGTGCATTTTTGAAAACTACAGACCTAGGGGAATCAAAGATGGGGTGACTTGTGGGGCTCTGTCCAGGTTCTGTTACCCAGAATCCTTTGCAAACCTCAAAGTTTGGCTAAAAAAACACATTTTCCTCAGATTTCTGTGACAGAAAGTTCTGGAATCTGAGAGGAGGCACAAATTTCCTTCCACCCAGCGTTCCCCCAAGTCTCCCGATAAAAACTGTACCTCACTTGTGTGGGTAGGCCTAGCGCACGCGACAGGAATTGCCCCAAAGCACAACGTGGACACATCCCATTTTTTGGCAGAAAACCGAGCTGTTTTTTGCAAAGTGCCTACCTGTGGATTTTGGCCTCTAGCTCAGCCGGCACCTAGGGAAACCTACGAAACCTGTGCATTTACGAAAACTAGAGACCTAGGGGAATCAAAGATGGGGTGACTTGTGGGGCTCTGACCAGGTTCTGTTACCCAGAATCCTTTGCAAACCTCAAACTTTGGCTAAAAAAACACATTTTCGTCACATTTCTGTGACAGAAAGTTCTGGAATCTGAGAGGAGGCAGAGATTTCCTTCCACCCAGCGTTCCCCCAAGGCTCCCGACAAAAATGATACCTGACTTGTGTGGGTAGGCCTAGCGCCCGCGACAGGAAATGCCCCAAAGCACAACATGGACACTTCCCATTTTTTGACAGAAAACAGAGCTATGTTTTTGCATAGTGCCTACCTGTAGATTTTGGCCTCTAGCTCAGCCGGCACCTAGGGAAACCTACCGAACCTGTGCATTTTTCAAAACTAGAGACCTAGGGGAATCAAAGATGGGGTGACTTGTGGGGCTCTGACCAGGTTCTGTTACCCAGAATCCTTTGCAAACCTCAAACTTTGGCTAAAAAAACACATTTTCGTCACATTTCTGTGACAGAAAGTTCTGGAATCTGAGAGGAGGCAGAGATTTCCTTCCACCCAGCATTCCCCCAAGGCTCCCGACAAAAATGATACCTGACTTGTGTGGGTAGGCCTAGCGCCCGCGTCAGGAAATGCCCCAAAGCACAACATGGACACATCCCATTTTTTGACAGAAAACAGAGCTGTTTTTTGCATAGTGCCTACCTGTAGATTTTGGCCTCTAGCTCAGCCGGCACCTAGGGAAACCTACCGAACCTGTGCATTTTTGAAAACTAGTGACCTAGGGGAATCTAAGATGGGGTGACTTGTGGGGCTCTGACCAGGTTCTGTTACCCAGAATCCTTTGCAAACCTCAAAATTTGGCTAAAAAAACACATTTTCCTCACATTCTGGTGACAGAAAGTTCTGGAATCTGAGAGGTGGCACAAATTTCCTTCCACCCAGTGTTCCCCCAAGTCTCCGATAAAAATGATACCTGACTTGTGTGGATAGGCCTAGCGCCCGGGACAGGATATGCCCCAAAACACAACATGGACACATCCCATTTTTTCACAGAAAACAGAGCTGTTTTTTGCAAAGTGCCTACCTGTAGATGTTGGCCTCTAGCTCAGCTGGCACCTGGGGAAACCTACCAAACCTTTGCATTTTTTAAAACTAGAGACCTAGGGGAATCCAAGATGGGGTGACTTGTGGGGCTCTGTCCAGGTTCTGTTACCCAGAATCCTTTGCAAATCTCAAAGTTTGGCTAAAAAAACACATTTTCCTCACTTTTCTGTGACAGAAAGTTCTGGAATCTGAGAGGTGGCACAAATTTCCTTCCACCCAGCGTTCCCTCAAGTCTCCGATAAAAATGATACCTGACTTGTGTGGGAGGCCTAGCGCCCGCGACAGGATATGCCCCAAAACACAACATGTACACATCCCATTTTTTCACAGAAAACAGAGCTGTTTTTAGCAAAGTGCCTACCTGTAGATGTTGGCCTCTAGCTCAGCCGGCACCTAGGGAAACCTACCAAACCTGTGCATTTTTGAAAACTAGAGACCTAGGGGAATCCAAGATGGGGTGACTTGTGGGGCTCTGACCAGGTTCTGTTACCCAGATTCCTTTGCAAACCTCAAAATTTGGCTAAAAAAACACATTTTCCTCACATTTCGGTGACAGCAAGTTCTGGAATCTGAATCTGAGAGGAGGCACAAATTTCCTTCCACCCAGCGTTCCCCCAAGTCTCCCGATAAAAATGGTACCTCACTTGTGTGGGTAGGCCTAGCTCCCGCAACAGGATATGCACCAAAACACAACGTGGACACATCCCATTTTTTGACAGAAAACAGAGCGTTTTTTTGCAAAGTGCCTACCTGTAGGTTTTGGCCTCTAACTCAGTCGCTACCTAGTGAAACCTACTAAACCTGTGCATTTCTGAAAACTAGAGCCCTAGGGGAATCAAAGATGGGGTGACTTGTGGGGCTCTGACCAGGTTCTGTTACCCAGAATCCTTTGCAAACCTCAACATTTGGCTAAAAAAACACATTTTCCTCACATTTCGGTGACAGAAAGTTCTGGAATCTAAGAGGAGGCACAAATTTCCTTCCACCCAGCGTTCCCCCAAGTCTCCGATAAAAATGATACCTGACTTTTATGGGTAGGCCTAGCGCCCGGGACAGGATATGCCCCAAAACACAACATGGACACATCCCATTTTTTCACAGAAAACAGAGCTGTTTTTTGCAAAGTGCCTACCTGTAGATGTTGGTCTCTAGCTCAGCTGGCACCTAGGGAAACCTACCAAACCTGTGCATTTTTGAAAACTAGAGACGTAGGGGAATCCAAGATGGGGTGACTTGTGGGGCTCTGTCCAGGTTCTGTTACTCAGAATCCTTTGCAAACCTCAAAGTTTGGCTAAAAAAACACATTTTCCTCACATTTCTGTGACAGAAAGTTCTGGAATCTGAGAGGAGGCACAAATTTCCTTCTACCCAGCGTTCCCCCAAGGCTCCCGATAAAAATGACACCTGACTTGTGTGGGTAGGCCTAGCGCCCGCGACAGGATATGCCCCAAAGCACAACATTGACACATCCCATTTTTTGACAGAAAACAGAGCTGTTTTTGGCAAAGTGCCTACCTGTAGATTTTGGCCTCTAGCTCAGCCGGCACCTAGGGAAACCTACCAAACCTGTGCATTTTTCAAAACTAGAGACCTAGGGGAATGCAAGATGGGGTGACTTGTGGGGCTCTGACCAGGTTCTGTTACCCAGAATCCTTTGCAAACCTCACAATTTGGCTAAAAAAACACATTTTCCTCACATTTCGGTGACAGTAAGTTCTGGAATCTGAGAGGAGGCACAAATTTCCTTCCACCCAGCGTTCCCCTAAGTCTCCTGATAAAAATGACACCTCACTTGTGTGGGTAAGCCTAGCGCCTGCGACAGGAAATGCCTCAAAACGCAACGTGGACACATCACATTGTTTTAAAGAAAACAGAGGTGTTTTTTGCAAAGTGCCTCCTTGTACATTTTGGCCTCTAGCTCAGCCCGGCACCTAGGGAAACCTACCAAACCTGTGCATTTTTGAAAACTACAGACCTAGGGGAATCCAAGATGGGGTGACTTGTGGGGTTCTGTCCAGGTTCTGTTACCCAGAATCCTTTGCAAACCTCAAAGTTTTGCTAAAAAAACACATTTTGCTCAGATTTCTGTGACAGAAAGTTCTGGAATCTGAGAGGAGGCACAAATTTCCTTCCACCCAGCGTTCCCCCAAGTCTCCCGATAAAAATTGTACCTCACTTGTGTGGGTAGGCCTAGCGCACGCGACAGGAATTGCCCCAAAGCACAACGTGGACACATCCCATCTTTTGGGCAGAAAACAGAGCTGTTTTTTGCAAAGTGCCTACCTGTAGATTTTGGCCTCTAGCTCAGCCGGCACCTAGGGAAACCTACCAAACCTGTGCATTTACGAAAACTAGAGACCTAGGGGAATCAAAGATGGGGTGACTTGTGGGGCTCTGACCAGGTTCTGTTACCCAGAATCCTTTGCAAACCTCAAACTTTGGCTAAAAAAACACATTTTCCTCTCATTTCGGTGACAGAAAGTTCTGGAATCTGAATCTGAGAGGAGGCACAAATTTCTTTCCACCCAGCGTTCCCCCAAGTCTCCCCCGATAAAAATGGTACCTCACTTGTGTGGGTAGGCCTAGCTCCCGCGACAGGATATGCACCAAAACACAACATGGACACATCCCATTTTTTGACAGAAAACAGAGCTGTTTTTTGCAAAGTGCCTACCTCTAGGTTTTGGCCTCTAACTCAGCCGGTACCTAGGGAAACCTACTAAACCTGTGCATTTTTTAAAACTAGAGACCTAGGGGAATCAAAGATGGGTGACTTGTGGGGCTCTGACCAGGTTCTGTTGCGCAGAATCCTTTGCAAACCTCAAAATTTGGCTAAAAAAACACATTTTCCTCACATTCTGGTGACAGAAAGTTCTGGAATCTGAGAGGTGGCACAAATTTCCTTCCACCCAGCGTTCCCCCAAGTCTCCGATAAAAATGATACCTGACTTGTGTGGATAGGCCTAGCGCCCGGGACAGGATATGCCCCAAAACACAACATGGACACATCCCATTTTTTCACAGAAAACAGAGCTGTTTTTTGCAAAGTGCCTACCTGTAGATGTTGGCCTCTAGCTCAGCTGGCACCTGGGGAAACCTACCAAACCTTTGCATTTTTTAAAACTAGAGACCTAGGGGAATCCAAGATGGGGTGACTTGTGGGGCTCTGTCCAGGTTCTGTTACCCAGAATCCTTTGCAAATCTCAAAGTTTGGCTAAAAAAAACACATTTTCCTCACATTTCTGTGACAGAAAGTTCTGGAATCTGAGAGGTGGCACACATTTCCTTCCACCCAGCGTTCCCTCAAGTCTCCGATAAAAATGATACCTGACTTGTGTGGGAGGCCTAGCGCCCGCGACAGGATATGCCCCAAAACACAACATGTACACATCCCATTTTTTCACAGAAAACAGAGCTGTTTTTAGCAAAGTGCCTACCTGTAGATGTTGGCCTCTAGCTCAGCCGGCACCTAGGGAAACCTACCAAACCTGTGCATTTTTGAAAACTAGAGACCTAGGGGAATCCAAGCTGGGGTGACTTGTGGGGCTCTGACCAGGTTCTGTTACCCAGATTCCTTTGCAAACCTCAAAATTTGGCTAAAAAAACACATTTTCCTCACATTTCGGTGACAGAAAGTTCTGGAATCTGAATCTGAGAGGAGGCACAAATTTCCTTCCACCCAGCGTTCCCCCAAGTCTCCCGATAAAAATGGTACCTCACTTGTGTGGGTATGCCTAGCTCCCGCGACAGGATATGCACCAAAACACAACGTGGACACATCCCATTTTTTGACAGAAAACAGAGCGTTTTTTTGCAAAGTGCCTACCTGTAGGTTTTGGCCTCTAACTCAGCCGGTACCTAGTGAAACCTACTAAACCTGTGCATTTCTGAAAACTAGAGCCCTAGGGGAATCAAAGATGGGGTGACTTGAGGGGCTCTGACCAGGTTCTGTTACCCAGAATCCTTTGCAAACCTCAACATTTGGCTAAAAAAACACATTTTCCTCACATTTCGGTGACAGAAAGTTCTGGAATCTAAGAGGAGGCACAAATTTCCTTCCAACCCAGCGTTCCCCCAAGTCTCCGATAAAAATGATACTTGACTTGTATGGGTAGGCCTAGCGCCCGGGACAGGATATGTCCCAAAACACAACATGGACACATCCCATTTTTTCACAGAAAACAGAGCTGTTTTTGGCAAAGTGCCAAGCTGTAGATGTTGGACTCTAGCTCAGCTGGCACCTAGGGAAACCTAACAAACCTGTGCATTTTTTAAAACTAGAGACGTAGGGGAATCCAAGATGGGGTGACTTGTGGGGCTCTGTCCAGATTCTGTTACTCAGAATCCTTTGCAAACCTCAAAGTTTGGCTAAAAAAACACATTTTCCTCACATTTCTGTGACAGAAAGTTCTGGAATCTGAGAGGAGGCACAAATTTCCTTCCACCCAGCGTTCCCCCAAGGCTCCCGATAAAAATGACACCTGACTTGTGTGGGTAGGCCTAGCGCCCGCGACAGGAAATGCCCCAAAGCACAACATGGACACATCCCATTTTTTGACAGAAAACAGAGCTGTTTTTGGCAAAGTGCCTACCTGTAGATTTTGGCCTCTAGCTCAGCCGGCACCTAGGGAAACCTACCAAACCTGTGCATTTTTCAAAACTAGAGACCTAGGGGAATGCAAGATGGGGTGACTTGTGGGGCTCTGACCAGGTTCTGTTACCCAGAATCCTTTGCAAACCTCAAAATTTGGCTAAAATAACACATTTTCCTCACATTTCGGTGACAGTAAGTTCTGGAATCTGAGAGGAGGCACAAATTTCCTTCCACCCAGCGTTCCCCTAAGTCTCCTGATAAAAATGACACCTCACTTGTGTGGGTAAGCCTAGCGCCTGCGACAGGAAATGCCTCAAAACGCAACGTGGACACATCACATTTTTTTAAAGAAAACAGAGGTGTTTTTTGCAAAGTGCCTCCTTGTACATTTTGGCCTCTAGCTCAGCAGGCACCTAGGGAAACCTACCAAACCTGTGCATTTTTGAAAACTACAGACCTAGGGGAATCCAAGATGGGGTGACTTGTGGGGCTCTGTCCAGGTTCTGTTACCCAGAATCCTTTGCAAACCTCAAAGTTTTGCTAAAAAAAACACATTTTGCTCAGATTTCTGTGACAGAAAGTTCTGGAATCTGAGAGGAGGCACAAATTTCCTTCCACCCAGCGTTCCCCCAAGTCTCCCAATAAAAATTCTACCTCACTTGTGTGGGTAGGCCTAGCGCACACGACAGGAATTGCCCCAAAGCACAACGTGGACACATCCCATTTTTTGGCAGAAAACAGAGCTGTTTTTTGCAAAGTGCCTACCTGTAGATTTTGGCCTCTAGCTCAGCCGGCACCTAGTGAAACCTACCGAACCTGTGCATTTTTCAAAACTAGAGACCTAGGGGAATCAAAGATGGGGTGACTTGTGGGGCTCTGACCAGGTTCTGTTACCCAGAATACTTTGCAAACCTCAAAATTCGGCTAAAAAAACACATTTTCCTCTCATTTCGGTGACAGAAAGTTCTGGAATCTGAATCTGAGAGGAGGCACAAATTTCCTTCCACCCAGCGTTCCCCCAAGACTCCCGATAAAAATGGTACCTCACTGTGTGGGTAGGCCTAGCTCCCGCGACAGGATATGCACCAAAACACAACATGGACACATCCCATTTTTTGACAGAAAACAGAGCTGTTTTTTGCAAAGTGCCTACCTCTAGGTTTTGGCCTCTATCTCAGCCGGTACCTAGGGAAACCTACTAAACCTGTGCATTTTTGAAAACTAGAGACCTAGGGGAATCAAAGATGGGGTGACTTGTGGGGCTCTGACCAGGTTCTGTTACCCAGAATCCTTTGCAAACCTCAAACTTTGGCTAAAAAAACACATTTTCCTCACATTTCGGTGACAGAAAGTTCTGGAATCTGAGACGAAGCCAGAAATGTCCTTCCACCCAGCGTTCCCCCCAAGGCTCCCGACAAAAATTATACCTGACTTGTGTGGGTAGGCCTAGCGCCCGCGACAGGAAATGCCCCTAAGCACAACATGGACACATCCCATTTTTTGACAGAAAACAGAGCTATTTTTTGCAAAGTGCCTACTTGTAGATTTTTGCCTCTAGCTCAGCCGGCACCTAGGAAACCTACCAAACCTGTGCATTTTTGAAAACTAGAGACCTAGGGGAATCAAAGATGGGGTGACTTGTGGGGCTCTGACCAGGTTCTGTTACCCAGAATCCTTTGCAAACCTCACAATTTGGCTAAAAAAACACATTTTCCTCACATTTCGGTGACAGAAAGTTCTGGAATCTGAGAGGAGGCACAAATTTCCTTCCACCCAGCGTTCCCCTAAGTCTCCTGATAAAAATGACACCTCACTTGTGTGGGTAAGCCTAGCGCCTGCGACAGGAAATGCCTCAAAACGCAACGTGGACACATCACATTTTTTTAAAGAAAACAGAGGTGTTTTTTGCAAAGTGCCTCCTTGTACATTTTGGCCTCTAGTTCAGCCGGCACCTAGGGAAACCTACCAAACCTGTGCATTTTTGAAGACTTGTGACCTAGGAGAATCTAAGATGGGGTGCCTTGTGGGGCTCTGACCAGGTTCTGTTACCAAGAATCCTTTGCAAACCTCAAAATTTGGCTAATAAAACACATTTTCCTCACATTTCGGTGACAGAAAGCTCTGGAATCTGAGAGGAGGCACAAATTTCCTTCCACCCAGCGTTCCCCCAAGTCTCCTGATAAAAAATTGTACCTCACTGTGTGGGTAGGCCTAGCGCACGCGACAGGAATTGCCCCAAAGCACAACGTGGACACATCCCATTTTTTGGCAGAAAACAGAGCTGTTTTTTGCAAAGTGCCAACCTGTAGATTTTGGCCTCTAGCTCAGCTGGCACCTAGGGAAACCTACCAAACCTGTGCATTTACGAAAACTAGAGACTAGGGGAATCAAAGATGGGGTGACTTGTGGGGCTCTGACCAGGTTCTGTTACCCAGAATCCTTTGCAAACCTCAAACTTTAGCTAAAAAAACACATTTTCGTCACATTTCTATGACAGAAAGTTCTGGAATGTGAGAGGAGGCAGAAATTTCCTTCCACCCCAGCGTTCCCCCAAGGCTCCCGACAAAAATGATACCTGACTTGTGTGGGTAGGCCTAGCGCCCGCGACAGGAAAAGTCCCAAAGCACAACATGGACACATCCCATTTTTTGACAGAAAACAGAGCTGTTTTTTGCATAGTGCCTACCTGTAGATTTTGGCCTCTAGCTCAGCCGGCACCTAGGGAAACCTACCGAACCTGTGCATTTTTCAAAACTAGAGACCTAGGGGAATCAAAGATGGGGTGACTTGTGGGGCTCTGACCAGGTTCTGTTACCCAGAATCCTTTGCAAACCTCAAAATTCGGCTAAAAAAACACATTTTCCTCAAATTTCGGTGACAGAAAGTTCTGGATTCTGAATCTGAGAGGAGGCACAAATTTCCTTCCACCCAGCGTTCCCCCAAGTCTCCCGATAAAAATGGTACCTCACTTGTGTGGGTAGGCCTAGCTCCCGCGACAGGATATGCACCAAAACACAACATGGACATATCCCATTTTTTGACAGAAAACAGATCTGTTTTTTGCAAAGTGCCTACCTCTAGGTTTTGGCCTCTAACTCAGCCGGTACCTAGGGAAACCTACCAAACCTGTGCATTTACGAAAACTAGAGACCTAGGGGAATCAAAGATGGGGTGACTTGTGGGGCTCTGACCAGGTTCTGTTACCCAGAATCCTTTGCAAACCTCAAACTTTAGCTAAAAAAACACATTTTCGTCACATTTCTATGACAGAAAGTTTTGGAATCTGAGAGGAGGCACAAATTTCCTTCCACCCAGCGTTCCCCCTAAGTCTCCTGATAAAAATGACACCTCACTTGTGTGGGTAAGCCTAGCGCCTGCGACAGGAAAAGTCCCAAAGCACAACATGGACACATCCCATTTTTTGACAGAAAACAGAGCTGTTTTTTGCATAGTGCCTACCTGTAGATTTTGGCCTCTAGCTCAGCCGGCACCTAGGGAAACCTACCGAACCTGTGCATTTTTCAAAATTAGAGACCTAGGGGAATCAAAGATGGGGTGACTTGTGGGGCTCTGACCAGGTTCTGTTACCCAGAATCCTTTGCAAACCTCAAAATTCGGCTAAAAAAACACATTTTCCTCACATTTCGGTGACAGAAAGTTCTGGATTCTGAATCTGAGAGGAGGCACAAATTTCCTTCCACCCAGCGTTCCCCCAAGTCTCCCAATAAAAATGGTACCTCACTTGTGTGGGTAGGCCTAGCTCCCGCGACAGGATATGCACCACAAACACAACATGGACACATCCCATTTTTTGACAGAAAACAGAGCTGTTTTTTGCAAAGTGCCTACCTCTAGGTTTTGGCCTTTAACTCAGCCGGTACCTAGGGAAACCTACTAAACCTGTGCATTTTTGAAAACTAGAGACCTAGGGGAATCAAAGATGGGGTGACTTGTGGGGCTCTGACCAGGTTCTGTACCCAGAATCCTTTGCAAACCTCAAATTTTGGCTAAAAAAACACATTTTCCTCACATTCTGGTGACAGAAAGTTCTGGAATCTGAGAGGTGGCACAAATTTCCTTCCACCCAGCGTTCCCCCAAGTCTCTGATAAAAATGATACCTGACTTGTGTGGATAGGCCTAGCGCCCGGGACAGGAATTGCCCCAAAGCACAACATGGACACATCCCATTTTTTGACAGAAAACAGAGCTGTTTTTGCAAAGTGCCTACCTGTAGATTTTGGCCTCTAGCTTAGCCGGCACCTAGGGAAACCTACCAAACCTGTGCATTTTTCAAAACTAGAGACCTAGGGGAATGCAAGATGGGGTGACTTGTGGGGCTCTGACCAGGTTCTGTTACCCAGAATCCTTTGCAAACCTCAAAATTGGCTAAAATAACACATTTTCCTCACATTTCGGTGACAGTAAGTTCTGGAATCTGAGAGGAGGCACAAATTTCCTTCCACCCAGCGTTCCCCTAAGTCTCCTGATAAAAATGACACCTCACTTGTGTGGGTAAGCCTAGCGCCTGCGACAGGAAATGCCTCAAAACGCAACGTGGACACATCACATTTTTTTAAAGAAAACAGAGGTGTTTTTTGCAAAGTGCCTCCTTGTACATTTTGGCCTCTAGCTCAGCAGGCACCTAGGGAAACCTACCAAACCTGTGCATTTTTTAAAACTACAGACCTAGGGGAATCCAAGATGGGGTGACTTGTGGGGCTCTGTCCAGGTTCTGTTACCCAGAATCCTTTGCAAACCTCAAAGTTTGGCTAAAAAAACACATTTTCCTCACATTTCTGTGACAGAAAGTTCTGGAATCTGAGAGGAGGCACAAATTTCCTTCCACCCAGCGTTCCCCCAAGTCTGCCGATAAAAATGATACCTCACTTGTGTGGGTAGGCCTAGCGCACGCGACAGGAATTGCCCCAAAGCACAACGTGGACACATCCCATTTTTTGGCAGAAAACAGAGCTGTTTTTTGCAAAGTGCCTACCTGTAGATTTTGGCCTCTAGCTCAGCCGGCACCTAGGGAAACCTACCAAACCTGTGCATTTACGAAAACTAGAGACCTAGGGGAATCAAAGATGGGGTGACTTGTGGGGCTCTGACCAGGTTCTGTTACCCAGAATCCTTTGCAAACCTCAAACTTTGGCTAAAAAAACACATTTTTGTCAAATTTCTGTGACAGAAAGTTCTGGAATCTGAGAGGAGGCAGAAATTTCCTTCCACCCAGCTTTCCCCCAAGGCTCCCGACAAAAATGATACCTGACTTGTGTGGGTAGGCCTAGCGCCCGCGACAGGAAATGCCCCAAAGCACAACATGGACACATCCCATTTTTTGACAGAAAACAGAGCTGTTTTTTGCATAGTGCCTACCTGTAGATTTTGGCCTCTAGCTCAGCCGGCACCTAGGAAAACCTACCGAACCTGTGCATTTTTGAAAACTAGAGACCTAGGGGAATCAAAGATGGGGTGACTTGTGGGGCTCTGACCAGGTTCTGTTACCCAGAATCCTTTGCAAACCTCAAAATTCGGCTAAAAAAACACATTTTCCTCACATTTCGGTGACAGAAAGTTCTGGAATCTGAATCTGAGAGGAGGCACAAATTTCCTTCCACCCAGCGTTCCCCCAACTCTCCCGATAAAAATTGTACCTCACTTGTGTGGGTAGGCCTAGCTCCCGCGACAGGATATGCACCAAAACACAACATGGACACATCCCATTTTTTGACAGAAAACAGAGCTGTTTTTTGCAAAGTGCCTACCTCTAGGTTTTGGCCTCTAACTCAGCCGGTACCTAGAGAAACCTACTAAACCTGTGCATTTTTGAAAACTAGAGACCTAGGGGAATTAAAGATGGGGTGACTTCTGGGGCTCTGACCAGGTTCTGTTACCCAGAATCCTTTGCAAACCTCCACATTTGGCTAAAAAAACACATTTTCCTCACATTTCGGTGACAGAAAGTTCTGGAATCGGAGAGGAGGCACAAATTTCCTTCCACCCAGCGTTCCCCCAAGTCTCCGATAAAAATGATACCTGACTTGTGTGGGTAGGTCTAGCGTCCGGGACAGGATATGCCCCAAAACACAACATGGACACATCCCATTTTTTCACAGAAAACAGAGCTGTTTTTTGCAAAGTGCCTACCTGTAGATGTTTGTCTCTAGCTCAGCTGGCACCTAGGGAAACCTACCAAACCTGTGCATTTTTTAAAACTAGAGACGTAGGGGAATCCAAGATGGGGTGACTTGTGAGGCTCTGTCCAGGTTCTGTTACTCAGAATCCTTTGCAAACCTCAAAGTTTGGCTAAAAAAACACATTTTCCTCACATTTCTGTGACAGAAAGTTCTGGAATCTGAGAGGAGGCACAAATTTCCTTCCACCCAGCGTTCCCCCAAGGCTCCCGATAAAAATGTCACCTGACTTGTGTGGGTAGGCCTAGCGCCCGCGACAGGAAATGCCCCAAAGCACAACATGGAGACATCCCATTTTTTGACAGAAAACAGAGCTGTTTTTGGCAAAGTGCCTACCTGTAGATTTTGGCCTCTAGCTCAGCCGGCACCTAGGGAAACCTACCAAACCTGTGCATTTTTTAAAACTAGTGACCTAGGGGAATCTAAGATGGGGTGACTTGTGGGGCTCTGACCAGATTCTGTTACCCAGAATCCTTTGCAAACCTCAAAATTTGGCTAATAAAACCCATTTTCCTCACATTTCGGTGACAGAAAGCTCTGGAATCTGAGAGGAGCCACAAATTTCCTTGCACCCAGCGTTCCCCCAAGTCTCCCGATAAAAATGATACCTCACTTCTGTGGGTAGGCCTAGCGCCCGTGACCGGAAATGCCCCAAAACACAACGTGGACACATCACATTTTTTTAAAGAAAACAGAGGCGTTTTTTGCAAAGTGCCGACCTGTAGATTTTGGGCTCTAGCTCAGCCGGCACCTAGGGAAACCTACCAAACCTGTGCATTTTTTAAAACTACAGACCTAGGGGTATCCAAGATGGGGTGACTTGTGGGGCTCTGACCAGGTTCTGTTACCCAGAATCCTTTGCAAACCTCAAACTTTGGCTAAAAAAACACATTTTTGTCAAATTTCTGTGACAGAAAGTTCTGGAATCTGAGAGGAGGCAGAAATTTCCTTCCACCCAGCTTTCCCCCAAGGCTCCCGACAAAAATGATACCTGACTTGTGTGGGTAGGCCTAGCGCCCGCGACAGGAAATGCCCCAAAGCACAACATGGACACATCCCATTTTTTGACAGAAAACAGAGCTGTTTTTTGCATAGTGCCTACCTGTAGATTTTGGCCTCTAGCTCAGCCGGCACCTAGGAAAACCTACCGAACCTGTGCATTTTTGAAAACTAGAGACCTAGGGGAATCAAAGATGGGGTGACTTGTGGGGCTCTGACCAGGTTCTGTTACCCAGAATCCTTTGCAAACCTCAAAATTCGGCTAAAAAAACACATTTTCCTCACATTTCGGTGACAGAAAGTTCTGGAATCTGAATCTGAGAGGAGGCACAAATTTCCTTCCACCCAGCGTTCCCCCAACTCTCCCGATAAAAATTGTACCTCACTTGTGTGGGTAGGCCTAGCTCCCGCGACAGGATATGCACCAAAACACAACATGGACACATCCCATTTTTTGACAGAAAACAGAGCTGTTTTTTGCAAAGTGCCTACCTCTAGGTTTTGGCCTCTAACTCAGCCGGTACCTAGAGAAACCTACTAAACCTGTGCATTTTTGAAAACTAGAGACCTAGGGGAATTAAAGATGGGGTGACTTCTGGGGCTCTGACCAGGTTCTGTTACCCAGAATCCTTTGCAAACCTCCACATTTGGCTAAAAAAACACATTTTCCTCACATTTCGGTGACAGAAAGTTCTGGAATCGGAGAGGAGGCACAAATTTCCTTCCACCCAGCGTTCCCCCAAGTCTCCGATAAAAATGATACCTGACTTGTGTGGGTAGGTCTAGAGTCCGGGACAGGATATGCCCCAAAACACAACATGGACACATCCCATTTTTTCACAGAAAACAGAGCTGTTTTTTGCAAAGTGCCTACCTGTAGATGTTTGTCTCTAGCTCAGCTGGCACCTAGGGAAACCTACCAAACCTGTGCATTTTTGAAAACTAGAGACGTAGGGGAATCCAAGATGGGGTGACTTGTGAGGCTCTGTCCAGGTTCTGTTACTCAGAATCCTTTGCAAACCTCAAAGTTTGGCTAAAAAAACACATTTTCCTCACATTTCTGTGACAGAAAGTTCTGGAATCTAAGAGGAGGCACAAATTTCCTTCCACCCAGCGTTCCCCCAAGGCTCCCGATAAAAATGTCACCTGACTTGTGTGGGTAGGCCTAGCGCCCGCGACAGGAAATGCCCCAAAGCACAACATGGAGACATCCCATTTTTTGACAGAAAACAGAGCTGTTTTTGGGCAAAGTGCCTACCTGTAGATTTTGGCCTCCAGCTCAGCCGGCACCTAGGGAAACCTACCAAACCTGTGCATTTTTGAAAACTAGTGACCTAGGGGAATCTAAGATGGGGTGACTTGTGGGGCTCTGACCAGATTCTGTTACCCAGAATCTTTGCAAACCTCAAAATTTGGCTAATAAAACACATTTTCCTCACATTTCGGTGACAGAAAGCTCTGGAATCTGAGAGGAGCCACAAATTTCCTTGCACCCAGCGTTCCCCCAAGTCTCCCGATAAAAATGATACCTCACTTCTATGGGTAGGCCTAGCGCCCGTGACCGGAAATGCCCCAAAACACAACGTGGACACATCACATTTTTTTAAAGAAAACAGAGGCGTTTTTTGCAAAGTGCCGACCTGTAGATTTTGGGCTCTAGCTCAGCCGGGCACCTAGGGAAACCTACCAAACCTGTGCATTTTTAAAACTACAGACCTAGGGGTATCCAAGATGGGGTGACTTGTGGGGCTCTGACCAGGTTCTGTTACCCAGAATCCTTGCAAACCTCAAACTTTGGCTAAAAAAACACATTTTTGTCAAATTTCTGTGACAGAAAGTTCTGGAATCTGAGAGGAGGCAGAAATTTCCTTCCACCCAGCTTTCCCCCAAGGCTCCCGACAAAAATGATACCTGACTTGTGTGGGTAGGCCTAGCGCCCGCGACAGGAAATGCCCCAAAGCACAACATGGACACATCCCATTTTTTGACAGAAACAGAGCTGTTTTTTGCATAGTGCCCTACCTGTAGATTTTGGCTCTAGCTCAGCCGGGCACCTAGGAAAACCTACCGAACCTGTGCATTTTTGAAAACTAGAGACCTAGGGGAATCAAAGTTGGGGTGACTTGTGGGGCTCTGACCAGGTTCTGTTACCCAGAATCCTTTGCAAACCTCAAAATTCGGCTAAAAAAACACATTTTCCTCACATTTCGGTGACAGAAAGTTCTGGAATCTGAATCTGAGAGGAGGCACAAATTTCCTTCCACCCAGCGTTCCCCCAACTCTCCCGATAAAAATTGTACCTCACTTGTGTGGGTAGGCCTAGCTCCCGCGACAGGATATGCACCAAAACACAACATGGACACATCCCATTTTTTGACAGAAAACAGAGCTGTTTTTTGCAAAGTGCCTACCTCTAGGGTTTTGGCCTCTAACTCAGCCGGTACCTAGAGAAACCTACTAAACCTGTGCATTTTTGAAAACTAGAGACCTAGGGGAATTAAAGATGGGGTGACTTCTGGGGCTCTGACCAGGTTCTGTTACCCAGAATCCTTTGCAAACCTCCACATTTGGCTAAAAAAACACATTTTCCTCACATTTCGGTGACAGAAAGTTCTGGAATCGGAGAGGAGGCACAAATTTCCTTCCACCCAGCGTTCCCCCAAGTCTCCGATAAAAATGATACCTGACTTGTGTGGGTAGGTCTAGAGTCCGGGACAGGATATGCCCCAAAACACAACATGGACACATCCCATTTTTTCACAGAAAACAGAGCTGTTTTTTGCAAAGTGCCTACCTGTAGATGTTTGTCTCTAGCTCAGCTGGCACCTAGGGAAACCTACCAAACCTGTGCATTTTTGAAAACTAGAGACGTAGGGGAATCCAAGATGGGGTGACTTGTGAGGCTCTGTCCAGGTTCTGTTTACTCAGAATCCTTTGCAAACCTCAAAGTTTGGCTAAAAAAACACATTTTCCTCACATTTCTGTGACAGAAAGTTCTGGAATCTAAGAGGAGGCACAAATTTCCTTCCACCCAGCGTTCCCCCAAGGCTCCCGATAAAAATGTCACCTGACTTGTGTGGGTAGGCCTAGCGCCCGCGACAGGAAATGCCCCCAAAGCACAACATGGAGACATCCCATTTTTTGACAGAAAACAGAGCTGTTTTTTGGCAAAGTGCCTACCTGTAGATTTTGGCCTCTAGCTCAGCCGGGCACCTAGGGAAACCTACCAAACCTGTGCATTTTGAAAACTAGTGACCTAGGGGAATCTAAGATGGGGTGACTTGTGGGGCTCTGACCAGATTCTGTTACCCAGAATCCTTTGCAACCTCAAAATTTGGCTAATAAAACACATTTTCCTCACATTTCGGTGACAGAAAGCTCTGGAATCTGAGAGGAGCCACAAATTTCCTTGCACCCAGCGTTCCCCCAAGTCTCCCGATAAAAATGATACCTCACTTCTGTGGGTAGGCCTAGCGCCCGTGACCGGAAATGCCCCAAAACCACAACGTGGACACATCACATTTTTTTAAAGAAAACAGAGGCGTTTTTTGCAAAGTGCCGACCTGTAGATTTTGGGCTCTAGCTCAGCCGGCACCTAGGGAAACCTACCAAACCTGTGCATTTTTTAAAACTACAGACCTAGGGGTATCCAAGATGGGGTGACTTGTGGGGCTCTGACCAGGTTCTGTTACCCAGAATCCTTTGCAAACCTCAAACTTTGGCTAAAAAAACACATTTTTGTCAAATTTCTGTGACAGAAAGTTCTGGAATCTGAGAGGAGGCAGAAATTTCCTTCCACCCAGCTTTCCCCCAAGGCTCCCGACAAAAATGATACCTGACTTGTGTGGGTAGGCCTAGCGCCCGCGACAGGAAATGCCCCAAAGCACAACATGGACACATCCCATTTTTTGACAGAAAACAGAGCTGTTTTTTGCATAGTGCCTACCTGTAGATTTTGGCCTCTAGCTCAGCCGGCACCTAGGAAAACCCTACCGAACCTGTGCATTTTTGAAAACTAGAGACCTAGGGGAATCAAAGATGGGGTGACTTGTGGGGCTCTGACCAGGTTCTGTTACCCCAGAATCCTTTGCAAACCTCAAAATTCGGCTAAAAAAACACATTTTCCTCACATTTCGGTGACAGAAAGTTCTGGAATCTGAATCTGAGAGGAGGCACAAATTTCCTTCCACCCAGCGTTCCCCCAACTCTCCCGATAAAAATTGTACCTCACTTGTGTGGGTAGGCCTAGCTCCCGCGACAGATATGCACCAAAACACAACATGGACACATCCCATTTTTTGACAGAAAAACAGAGCTGTTTTTTGCAAGTGCCTACCTCTAGGTTTTGGCCTCTAACTCAGCCGGGTACCTAGAGAAACCTACTAAACCTGTGCATTTTTGAAACTAGAGACCTAGGGGAATTAAAGATGGGGTGACTTCTGGGGCTCTGACCAGGTTCTGTTACCCAGAATCCTTTGCAAACCTCACATTTGGCTAAAAAAACACATTTTCCTCACATTTCGGTGACAGAAAGTTCTGGAATCGGAGAGGAGGCACAAATTTCCTTCACCCAGCGTTCCCCCAAGTCTCCGATAAAAATGATACCTGACTTGTGTGGGTAGGTCTAGCGTCCGGGACAGGATATGCCCCAAAACACAACATGGACACATCCCATTTTTTCACAGAAAACAGAGCTGTTTTTTTGCAAAGTGCCTACCTGTAGATGTTTGTCTCTAGCTCAGCTGGCACCTAGGGAAACCTACCAAACCTGTGCATTTTTGAAAACTAGAGACGTAGGGGAATCCAAGATGGGGTGACTTGTGAGGCTCTGTCCAGGTTCAGTTACTCAGAATCCTTTGCAAACCTCAAAGTTTGGCTAAAAAAAACACAATTTCCTCACATTTCTGTGACAGAAAGTTCTGGAATCTGAGAGGAGGCACAAATTTCCTTCCACCCAGCGTTCCCCAAGGCTCCCGATAAAAATGTCACCTGACTTGTGTGGGTAGGCCTAGCGCCCGCGACAGGAAATGCCCCAAAGCACAACATGGAGACATCCCATTTTTTGACAGAAAACAGAGCTGTTTTTGGCAAAGTGCCTACCTGTAGATTTTGGCCTCTAGCTCAGCCGGGCACCTAGGGAAACCTACCAAACCTGTGCATTTTTGAAAACTAGTGACCTAGGGGAATCTAAGATGGGGTGACTTGTGGGGCTCTGACCAGATTCTGTTACCCAGAATCCTTTGCAACACCTCAAAATTTGGCTAATAAAACACATTTTCCTCACATTTCGGTGACAGAAAGCTCTGGAATCTGAGAGGAGCCACAAATTTCCTTGCACCCAGCGTTCCCCCAAGTCTCCCGATAAAAATGATACCTCACTTCTGTGGGTAGGCCTAGCGCCCGTGACCGGAAATGCCCCAAAACACAACGTGGACACATCACATTTTTTTAAAGAAAACAGAGGCGTTTTTTGCAAAGTGCCGACCTGTAGATTTTGGGCTCTAGCTCAGCCGGCACCTAGGGAAACCTACCAAACCTGTGCATTTTTTAAAACTACAGACCTAGGGGTATCCAAGATGGGGTGACTTGTGGGGCTCTGACCAGGTTCTGTTACCCAGAATCCTTTGCAAACCTCAAAATTTGGCTAAAAAAATCAATTTTCCTCACATTTCGGTGACAGAAAGTTCTGGAATCTGAGAGGAGGCACAAATTTCCTTCCACCCAGCGTTCCCCTAAGTCTCCTGATAAGAATGACACCTCACTTGTGTGGGTAAGCCTAGCGCCTGCAACAGGAAATGCCTCAAAACGCAACGTGGACACATCACATTTTTTGAAAGAAAACAGAGGTGTTTTTTGCAAAGTGCCTCCTTGTACATTTTGGCCTCTAGCTCAGCCGGGCACCTAGGGAAACCTACCAAACCTGTGCATTTTTGAAAACTACAGACCTAGGGGAATCCAAGATGGGGTGACTTGTGGGGCTCTGTCCAGGTTCTGTTACCCAGAATCCTTTGCAAACCTCAAAGTTTTGCTAAAAAAAACACATTTTGCTCAGATTTCTGTGACAGAAAGTTCTGGAATCTGAGAGGAGGCACAAATTTCCTTCCACCCAGCGTTCCCCCAAGTCTCCCGATAAAAATTGTACCTCACTTGTGTGGGTAGGCCTAGCGCACGCGACAGGAATTGCCCCAAAGCACAACGTGGACACATCTAATTTTTTGGCAGAAAACAGCTGTTTTTTGCAAAGTGCCTACCTGTAGATTTTGGCCTCTAGCTCAGCCGGCACCTAAGGAAACCTACCAAACCTGTGCATTTACGAAAACTAGAGACCTAGGGGAATCAAAGATGGGGTGACTTGTGGGGCTCTGACCAGGTTCTGTTACCCAGAATCCTTTGCAAACCTCAAACTTTGGCTAAAAAAACACATTTTCGTCACATTTCTGTGACAGAAAGTTCTGGAATCTGAGAGGAGGCAGAAATTTCCTTCCACCCAGCATTCCCCCAAGGCTCCCGACAAAAATGATACCTGACTTGTGTGGGTAGGCCTAGCGCCCGCGACAGGAAATGCCCCAAAGCACAACATGGACACATCCCATTTTTTGACAGAAAACAGAGCTGTTTTTTGCATAGTGCCTACCTGTAGATTTTGGCCTCTAGCTCAGCCGGCATCTAGGGAAACCTACCGAACCTGTGCATTTTTCAAAACTAGAGACCTAGGGGAATCAAAGATGGGGTGACTTGTGGGGCTCTGACCAGGTTCTGTTACCCAGAATCCTTTGCACACCTCAAAATTTGGCTAAAAAACACATTTTCCTCACATTCTGGTGACAGAAAGTTCTGGAATCTGAGAGGTAGCACAAATTTCCTTCCACCCAGCGTTCCCCCAAGTCTCCGATAAAAATGATACCTGACTTGTGTGGATAGGCCTTGCGCCCGGGACAGGATATGCCCCAAAACACAACATGGACACATCCCATTTTTTCACAGAAAACAGAGCTGTTTTTTGCAAAGTGCCTACCTGTAGATGTTGGCCTCTAGCTCAGCTGGCACCTTGGGAAACCTACCAAACCTTTGCATTTTTGAAAACTAGAGACCTAGGGGAATCCAAGATAGGGTGTCTTGTGGGGCTCTGTCCAGGTTCTGTTACCCAGAATCCTTTGCAAACCTCAAAGTTTTGGCTAAAAAAACACATTTTCCTCACATTTCTGTGACAGAAAGTTCTGGAATCTGAGAGAAGGCACAAATTTCCTTCTACCAGCGTTTCCCAAAGTCTCCCGATAAAAATGGTACCTCACTTGTGTGGGTAGGCCTAGCGCCCGCGACAGGAAATGCCCCAAAGCACAACGCGGAGACATCCCATTTTTTGACAGAAAACAGAGCTGTTTTTTGCAAAGTGCCTACCTGTAGATTTTGGCCTCTAGCTCAGCCGGCACCTAGGGAAACCTACCAAACCTGTGCATTTTTTTAAACTAGAGACCTAGGGGAATCCAAGATGGGGTGACTTGTGGGGCTCTGACCAGGTTCTGTTACCCAGAATCCTTTGCAAACCTTAAAATGTGGCTAAAAAAAACAAACACATTTTCCTCACATTTCTGTCACAGAAAGTTCTGGGATCTGAGAGGAAGCACAAATTTCCTTTTACCCAGCGTTTCCCCAAGTCTCCCGATAAAAATGATACCTGACTTCTGTGGGTAGGCCTAGCGCCCGCAACAGGAAATGCCCCAAAGCACAACGTGGACACATCCCATTTTTTGACAGAAAACAGAGCTGTTTTTTGCAAAGTGCCTACCTGTAGATGTTGGCCTCTAGCTCAGCCGGCACCTAGGGAAACCTACCAAACCTATGCATTTTTGAAAACTAGAGACTTAGGGGAATCCAAGATGGGTAACTTGTGGGGCTCTGACCAGGTTATGTTACCCAGAATCCTTTGCAAACCTCAAAATTTGGCTAAAAAAACACATTTTACTCACATTTCGGTGACAGAAAATTCTGGAGTCTGAGAGGAGGCAAAAATTTCCTTTTACCCAGCGTTTCCCCAAGTCTCCCGATAAAAATGATACCTGACTTGTGTGGGTAGGCCTAGCGCCCCCAACAGGAAATGCCCCAAAGCACAATGTGGACACATCCCATTTTTTTACAGAAAACAGAGCTGTTTTTTGCAAAGTGCCTACCTGTAGATGTTGGCCTCTAGCTCAGCCGGCACCCAGGGAAACCTACCAAACCTGTGCATTTTTGAAAACTAGAGACTTAGGGGAATCCAAGATGGGGTAACTTGTGGGTCTCTGACCAGGTTATGTTACCCAGAATCCTTTGCAAACCTCAAAATTTGGCTAAAAAAACACATTTTACTCACATTTCGGTGACAGAAAATTCTGGAGTCTGAGAGGAGGCACAAATTTCCTTCCACCCAGTGTTCCCCCAAGTCTCCCGATAAAAATGATACCTCACTTGTGTGGGTAGGCCTAGCAACCGCGTCAGAAAAGGCCCCAAAGCACAACGTGGACACATCCCATTTTTTGACAGAAAACAGAGCTGTTTTTTGCAAAGTGCCTACCTGTAGATCTTGTCCTCCAGCTCAGCCGGGCACCTAGGGAAACCCATCAGACCTGTGCATTTTTGAAAACTACAGACTTAGGGGAATCCAAGATGGGGTGACTTGTGGGGCTCTGACAAGGTTCTGTTACCCAGAATCCTTTGCAAACCTCAAAATTTGGCTACAAAAACACATTTTCCTCACATTTCGGTGACAGAAAGTTCTGGAATTTGAGAGGAGGCAAAAATTTCCTTCCACCCAGCGTTCCCCCAAGTCTTCCGATAAAAATGATACCTCACTTGTGTGGGTAGGCCTAGCGCCCGCGACAGGAAATGCCCCAAAGCACAACGTGGACACATCCCATTTTTTGACAGAAAACAGAGCTGTTTTTTGCAAAGTGCCTACCTGTAGATCTTGGCCTCCAGCTCAGCCGGCACCTAGGGAAACCTATCAGACCTGTGCATTTTTGAAAACTAGAGCCCTAGGGGAATCCAAGATGGGGTGACTTGTGGGGCTCTGACCAGGTTCTGTTACCCAGAATCCTTTGCAAACCTCAAAATGTGGCTAAAAAAACACATTTTCCTCACATTTCTGTGACAGAAAGATCTGGAATCTGAGAGGAGGCACAAATTTCCTTTTACCCAGCGTTTCCCCAAGTCTCCCGATAAAATGATACCTGACTTGTGTGGGTAGGCCTAGCGCCCACAACAGGAAATGCCCCAAAGCAAAACGTGGACACATCCCCTTTTTTGACAGAAAACAGAGCTGTTTTTTGCAAAGTGCCTACCTGTAGATTTTGGCCTCTAGCTCAGCCGGCACCTAGGGAAACCTACCAAACCTGTGCATTTTTGAAAACTAGAGACCTAGGGGAATCCAAGATAGGGTGACTTGTGGAGCTCTGACCAGGTTCTGTTACCCAGAATCCTTTGCAAACCTCACAATTTGGCTAAAAAAACACATTTTACTCACATTTCGGTGACAGAAAGTTCTGGAATCGGAGAGGAGGCACAAATTTCCTTCCACACAGCGTTCCCCCAAGTCTCCCGATAAAAATGATACCTCACTTGTGTGGGTAGGCCTAGCGCCCGCGACAGGAAATGCCCCAAAGCACAACGTGGACACATCCCATTTTTTGACAGAAAACAGAGCTGTTTTTTGCAAAGTGCCTACCTGTAGATCTTGGCCTCTAGCTCAGCCGGCACCTAGGGAAACCTACCAATCCAGTGCATTTTTTAAAACTAGAGCCTTAGGGGAATCCAAGATGGGGTGACTTGTGGGGCTCTGTCCAGGTTCTGTTACCCAGAATCCTTTGCAAACCTCAAAATTTGGCTAAAAAAACACATTTTCCTCACATTTCGGTGACAGAAAGTTCTGGAATCTGAGAAGAGGCACAAATTTCCTTCTACCCAGCGTTCCCCGAAGTCTCCCGATAAAAATTATACCTCACTTGTGTGGGTAGGCCTAGCGCCCGCAACAGGAAATGCCCCAAAGCACAACGTGGACACATCCCTTTTTTTGACAGAAAACAGAGCAGTTTTTTGCAAAGTGCCTACCTGTAGATTTTGGCCTCTAGCTCAGCCGGCACCTAGGGAAACCTACCAAACCTGTGCATTTTTGAAAACTAGAGACCTAGGGGAATCCAAGATAGGGTGACTTGTGGAGCTCTGACCAGGTTCTGTTACCCAGAATCCTTTGCAAACCTCACAATTTGGCTAAAAAAACACATTTTACTCACATTTCGGTGACAGAAAGTTCTGGAATCGGAGAGGAGGCACAAATTTCCTTCCACACAGCGTTCCCCCAAGTCTCCCGATAAAAATGATACCTCACTTGTGTGGGTAGGCCTAGCGCCCGCGACAGGAAATGCCCCAAAGCACAACGTGGACACATCCCATTTTTTGACAGAAAACAGAGCTGTTTTTTGCAAAGTGCCTACCTGTAGATCTTGGCCTCTAGCTCAGCCGGCACCTAGGGAAACCTACCAATCCAGTGCATTTTTTAAAACTAGAGCCTTAGGGGAATCCAAGATGGGGTGACTTGTGGGGCTCTGTCCAGGTTCTGTTACCCAGAATCCTTTGCAAACCTCAAAATTTGGCTAAAAAAACACATTTTCCTCACATTTCGGTGACAGAAAGTTCTGGAATCTGAGAAGAGGCACAAATTTCCTTCTACCCAGCGTTCCCCGAAGTCTCCCGATAAAAATTATACCTCACTTGTGTGGGTAGGCCTAGCGCCCGCAACAGGAAATGCCCCAAAGCACAACGTGGACACATCCCTTTTTTTGACAGAAAACAGAGCAGTTTTTTGCAAAGTGCCTACCTGTAGATCTTGGCAGCTAGCTCAGCCGGCTCCTAGGGAAACCTATCAAACCTGTGCATTTTTGAAAACTACAGACTTAGGGGAATCCAAGATGGGGTAACTTGTGGGGCTCTGACCAGGTTATGTTAACCAGAATCCTTTGCAAACCTCAAAAATTGGCTAAAAAATCACATTTTACTCACATTTCGGTGACAGAAAATTCTGGAATCTGAGAGGAGGCACAAATTTCCTTCCACCCAGTGTTCCCCCAAGTCTCCCGATAGAAATGATACCTCACTTGTGTGGGCAGGCCTAGCGACCGCGTCAGAAAAGGCCCCAAAGCACAACGTGGACACATCCCATTTTTTGACAGAAAACAGAGCTGTTTTTTGCAAAGTGCCTACCTGTAGATCTTGGCCTCCAGCTCAGCCGGCACCTAGGGAAACCTATCAGACCTGTGCATTTTTGAAAACTACAGACTTAGGGGAATCCAAGATGGGGTGACTTGTGGGGCTCTGACAAGGTTCTGTTACCCAGAATCCTTTGCAAACCTCAAAATTTGGCTAAAAAAACACATTTTCCTCACATTTCGGTGACAGAGAGTTCTGGAATCTGAGAGGAGGCACAAATGTCCTTCCAGCCAGCGTTCCCCCAAGTCTCCCGATAAAAATGATACCTCTCTTGTGTGGGTAGGCCTAGCGCCCGCGACAGGAAATGCCCCAAAGCACAACGTGGACACATCCCATTTTTTGACAGAAAACAGAGCTGTTTCTTGCAAAGTGCCTACCTGTAGATTTTGGCCTCTAGCTCAGCCAGCACCTAGGGAAACCTACCAAACCTGTGCATTTTTGAAAGCTAGAGACCTAGGGGAATCCAAGATGGGGTGACTTGTGGGGCTCTGACCAGGTTCTGTTACCCAGAATCCTTTGCAAACCTCAAAATGTGGCTAAAAAAACACATTTTCCTCACATTTCGGTGACAGAAAGTTCTGGAATCTGAGAGAAGGCACAAATTTCCTTCTACCAGCGTTTCCCAAAGTCTCCCGATAAAAATGGTACCTCACTTGTGTGGGTAGGCCTAGCGCCCGCGACAGGAAATGCCCCAAAGCACAACGCGGAGACATCCCATTTTTTGACAGAAAACAGAGCTGTTTTTTGCAAAGTGCCTACCTGTAGATTTTGGCCTCTAGCTCAGCCGGCACCTAGGGAAACCTACCAAACCTGTGCATTTTTTTAAACTAGAGACCTAGGGGAATCCAAGATGGGGTGACTTGTGGGGCTCTGACCAGGTTCTGTTACCCAGAAAACTTTGCAAACCTTAAAATGTGGCTAAAAAAATCAAATTTTCCTCACATTTCTGTCACAGAAAGTTCTGGGATCTGAGAGGAAGCACAAATTTCCTTTTACCCAGCGTTTCCCCAAGTCTCCCGATAAAAATGTTACCTGACTTCTGTGGGTAGGCCTAGCGCCCGCAACAGGAAATGCCCCAAAGCACAACGTGGACACATCCCATTTTTTGACAGAAAACAGAGCTGTTTTTTGCAAAGTGCCTACCTGTAGATGTTGGCCTCTAGCTCAGCCGGCACCTAGGGAAACCTACCAAACCTATGCATTTTTGAAAACTAGAGACTTAGGGGAATCCAAGATGGGTAACTTGTGGGGCTCTGACCAGGTTATGTTACCCAGAATCCTTTGCAAACCTCAAAATTTGGCTAAAAAAACACATTTTACTCACATTTCGGTGACAGAAAATTCTGGAGTCTGAGAGGAGGCAAAAATTTCCTTTTACCCAGCGTTTCCCCAAGTCTCCCGATAAAAATGATACCTGACTTGTGTGGGTAGGCCTAGCGCCCGCAACAGGAAATGCCCCAAAGCACAACGTGGACACATCCCATTTTTTGACAGAAAACAGAGCTGTTTTTTGCAAAGTGCCTACCTGTAGATGTTGGCCTCTAGCTCAGCCGGCACCCAGGGAAACCTACCAAACCTGTGCATTTTTGAAAACTAGAGACTTAGGGGAATCCAAGATGGGGTAACTTGTGGGGCTCTGACCAGGTTATGTTACCCAGAATCCTTTGCAAACCTCAAAATTTGGCTAAAAAAACACATTTTACTCACATTTCGGTGACAGAAAATTCTGGAGTCTGAGAGGAGGCACAAATTTCCTTCCACCCAGTGTTCCCCCAAGTCTCCCGATAAAAATGATACCTCACTTGTGTGGGTAGGCCTAGCGACCGCGTCAGAAAAGGCCCCAAATCACAACGTGGACACATCCCATTTTTTGACAGAAAACAGAGCTGTTTTTTGCAAAGTGCCTACCTGTAGATCTTGGCCTCCAGCTCAGCCGGCACCTAGGGAAACCTATCAGACCTGTGCATTTTTGAAAACTACAGACTTAGGGGAATCCAAGATGGGGTGACTTGTGGGGCTCTGACAAGGTTCTGTTACCCAGAATCCTTTGCAAACCTCAAAATTTGGCTACAAAAACACATTTTCCTCACATTTTGGTGACAGAAAGTTCTGGAATTTGAGAGGAGGCAAAAATTTCCTTCTACCCAGCGTTCCCCCAAGTCTTCCGATAAAAATGATACCTCACTTGTGTGGGTAGGCCTAGCGCCCGCGACAGGAAATGCCCCAAAGCACAACGTGGACACATCCCATTTTTTGACAGAAAACAGAGCTGTTTTTTGCAAAGTGCCTACCTGTAGATCTTGGCCTCCAGCTCAGCCGGCACCTAGGGAAACCTATCAGACCTGTGCATTTTTGAAAACTAGAGCCCTAGGGGAATCCAAGATGGGGTGACTTGTGGGGCTCTGACCAGGTTCTGTTACCCAGAATCCTTTGCAAACCTCAAAATGTGGCTAAAAAAACACATTTTCCTCACATTTCTGTCACAGAAAGATCTGGAATCTGAGAGGAGGCACAAATTTCCTTTTACCCAGCGTTTCCCCAAGTCTCCCGATAAAAATGATACCTGACTTGTGTGGGTAGGCCTAGCGCCCACAACAGGAAATGCCCCAAAGCACAACGTGGACACATCCCCTTTTTTGACAGAAAACAGAGCTGTTTTTTGCAAAGTGCCTACCTGTAGATTTTTGCCTCTAGCTCAGCCGGCACCTAGGGAAACCTACCAAACCTGTGCATTTTTGAAAACTAGAGACCTAGGGGAATCCAAGATGGGGTGACTTGTGGGGCTCTGACCAGGTTCTGTTACCCAGAATCCTTTGCAAACCTCATAATTTGGCTAAAAAAACACAATTTACTCACATTTCGGTGACAGAAAGTTCTGGAATCGGAGAGGAGGCGCAAATGTCCTTCCACCCAGAGTTCCCCCAAGTCTCCCGATAAAAATGATACCTCACTTGTGTGGGTAGGCCTGGCGCCTGCGACAGGAAATGCCCCAAAGCACAACGTGGACACATCCCATTTTTTGACAGAAAACAGAGCTGTTTTTTGCAAAGTGCCTACCTGTAGATGTTGACCTCTAGCTCAACCGGCACCTATGGAAACCTACCAAATCTGTGCATTTTTGAAAACTAGAGATTTAGGGGAATCCAAGATGGCGTAACTTGTGGGGCTCTGACCAGGTTATGTTACCCAGAATCCTTTGCAAACCTCAAAATTTGGCTAAAAAAACACATTTTACTCACATTTCGGTGACAGAAAATTCTGGAATCTGAGAGGAGGCATACATTTCTTCCACCCAGTGTTCCCCCAAGTCTCCCGATAAAAATGATACCTCACTTGTGTGGGTAGGCCTAGCGGCCGCGTCAGAAAAGGCCCCAAAGCACAACGTGGACACATCCCATTTTTTGACAGAAAACAGAGCTGTTTTTTGCAAAGTGCCTACCTGTAGATCTTGGCCTCCAGCTCAGCCGGCACCTAGGGAAACCTATCAGACCTATGCATTTTTTGAAAACTACAGACTTAGGGGAATCCAAGATGGGGTGACTTGTGGGGCTCTGACAAGGTTCTGTTACCCAGAATCTTTTGCAAACCTCAAAATTTGGCTACAAAAACACATTTTCCTCACATTTCGGTGACAGAAAGTTCTGGAATTTGAGAGGAGGCAAAAATTTCCTTCCACCCAGCGTTCCCCCAAGTCTCCCGATAAAAATGATACCTCACTTGTGTGGGTAGGCCTAGCGCCCGCGACAGGAATTGCCCCAAATCACAACGTGGACATATCCCATTTTTTGACAGAAAACAGAGCTGTTTTTTGCAAAGTGCCTACCTGTAGATTTTTGCCTCCAGCTCAGCCGGCACCTAGGGAAACCTATCAGACCTATGCATTTTTTGAAAACTACAGACTTAGGGGAATCCAAGATGGGGTGACTTGTGGGGCTCTGACCAGGTTCTGTTACCCAGAAACCTTTGCAAACCTCAAAATTTGGCTAAAAAAACATATTTTCCTCACATTTCGGTGACAGAAAGTTCTGGAATCTGAGAGGAGACACAAATTTCCTACCACCAGCGTTTCCCAAAGTCTCCCGATAAAAATGGTACCTCACTTGTGTGGGTAGGCCTAGCGCCCGCTACAGGAAATGCCCCAAAGCACAACGCGGAGACATCCCATTTTTTGACAGAAAACAGAGCTGTTTTTTGCAAAGTGCCTACCTGTAGATTTTGGCCTCTAGCTCAGCCGGCACCTAGGGAAACCTACCAAACCTGTTCATTTTTTTAAACTAGAGACCTAGGGGAATCCAAGATGGGGTGACTTGTGGGGCTCTGACCAGGTTCTGTTACCCAGAATCCTTTGCAAACCTTAAAATGTGGCTAAAAAAAACAAATTTTCCTCACATTTCTGTCACAGAAAGTTCTGGGATCTGAGAGGAAGCACAAATTTCCTTTTACCCAGCGTTTCCCCAAGTCTCCCGATAAAAATGATACCTGACTTCTGTGGGTAGGCCTAGCGCCCGCAACAGGAAATGCCCCAAAGCACAACGTGGACACATCCCATTTTTTGACAGAAAACAGAGCTGTTTTTTGCAAAGTGCCTACCTGTAGATGTTGGCCTCTAGCTCAGCCGGCACCTAGGGAAACCTACCAAACCTATGCATTTTTGAAAACTAGAGACTTAGGGGAATCCAAGATGGGTAACTTGTGGGGCTCTGACCAGGTTATGTTACCCAGAATCCTTTGCAAACCTCAAAATGTGGCTAAAAAAACACATTTTACTCACATTTCGGTGACAGAAAATTCTGGAGTCTGAGAGGAGGCAAAAATTTCCTTTTACCCAGCGTTTCCCCAAGTCTCCCGATAAAAATGATACCTGACTTGTGTGGGTAGGCCTAGCGTCCGCAACAGGAAATGCCCCAAAGCACAACGTGGACACATCCCATTTTTTGACAGAAAACAGAGCTGTTTTTTGCAAAGTGCCTACCTGTAGATGTTGGCCTCTAGCTCAGCCGGCACCCAGGGAAACCTACCAAACCTGTGCATTTTTGAAAACTAGAGACTTAGGGGAATCCAAGATGGGGTAACTTGTGGGGCTCTGACCAGGTTATGTTACCCAGAATCCTTTGCAAACCTCAAAATTTGGCTAAAAAAACACATTTTACTCACATTTCGGTGACAGAAAATTCTGGAGTCTGAGAGGAGGCACAAATTTCCTTCCACCCAGTGTTCCCCCAAGTCTCCCGATAAAAATGATACCTCACTTGTGTGGGTAGGCCTAGCGACCGCGTCAGAAAAGGCCCCAAATCACAACGTGGACACATCCCATTTTTTGACAGAAAACAGAGCTGTTTTTTGCAAAGTGCCTACCTGTAGATCTTGGCCTCCAGCTCAGCCGGCACCTAGGGAAACCTATCAGACCTGTGCATTTTTGAAAACTACAGACTTAGGGGAATCCAAGATGGGGTGACTTGTGGGGCTCTGACAAGGTTCTGTCACCCAGAATCCTTTGCAAACCTCAAAATTTGGCTACAAAAACACATTTTCCTCACATTTCGGTGACAGAAAGTTCTGGAATTTGAGAGGAGGCAAAAATTTCCTTCCACCCAGCGTTCCCCCAAGTCTTCCGATAAAAATGATACCTCACTTGTGTGGGTAGGCCTAGCGCCCGCGACAGGAAATGCCCCAAAGCACAACGTGGACACATCCCATTTTTTGACAGAAAACAGAGCTGTTTTTTGCAAAGTGCCTACCTGTAGATCTTGGCCTCCAGCTCAGCCGGCACCTAGGGAAACCTATCAGACCTGTGCATTTTTGAAAACTAGAGCCCTAGGGGAATCCAAGATGGGGTGACTTGTGGGGCTCTGACCAGGTTCTGTTACCCAGAATCCTTTGCAAACCTCAAAATGTGGCTAAAAAAACACATTTTCCTCACATTTCTGTGACAGAAAGATCTGGAATCTGAGAGGAGGCACAAATTTCCTTTTACCCAGCGTTTCCCCAAGTCTCCCGATAAAAATGATACCTGACTTGTGTGGGTAGGCCTAGCGCCCACAACAGGAAATGCCCCAAAGCACAACGTGGACACATCCCCTTTTTTGACAGAAAACAGAGCTGTTTTTTGCAAAGTGCCTACCTGTAGATTTTTGCCTCTAGCTCAGCCGGCACCTAGGGAAACCTACCAAACCTGTGCATTTTTGAAAACTAGAGACCTAGGGGAATCCAAGATGGGGTGACTTGTGGGGCTCTGACCAGGTTCTGTTACCCAGAATCCTTTGCAAACCTCATAATTTGGCTAAAAAAACACAATTTACTCACATTTCGGTGACAGAAAGTTCTGGAATCGGAGAGGAGGCGCAAATGTCCTTCCACCCAGAGTTCCCCCAAGTCTCCCGATAAAAATGATACCTCACTTGTGTGGGTAGGCCTGGCGCCTGCGACAGGAAATGCCCCAAAGCACAACGTGGACACATCCCATTTTTTGACAGAAAACAGAGCTGTTTTTTGCAAAGTGCCTACCTGTAGATGTTGACCTCTAGCTCAACCGGCACCTATGGAAACCTACCAAACCTGTGCATTTTTGAAAACTAGAGATTTAGGGGAATCCAAGATGGCGTAACTTGTGGGGCTCTGACCAGGTTATGTTACCCAGAATCCTTTGCAAACCTCAAAATTTGGCTAAAAAAACACATTTTACTCACATTTCGGTGACAGAAAATTCTGGAATCTGAGAGGAGGCATACATTTCTTCCACCCAGTGTTCCCCCAAGTCTCCCGATAAAAATGATACCTCACTTGTGTGGGTAGGCCTAGCGGCCGCGTCAGAAAAGGCCCCAAAGCACAACGTGGACACATCCCATTTTTTAACAGAAAACAGAGCTGTTTTTTGCAAAGTGCCTACCTGTAGATCTTGGCCTCCAGCTCAGCCGGCACCTAGGGAAACCTATCAGACCTATGCATTTTTTGAAAACTACAGACTTAGGGGAATCCAAGATGGGGTGACTTGTGGGGCTCTGACAAGGTTCTGTTACCCAGAATCTTTTGCAAACCTCAAAATTTGGCTACAAAAACACATTTTCCTCACATTTCGGTGACAGAAAGTTCTGGAATTTGAGAGGAGGCAAAAATTTCCTTCCACCCAGCGTTCCCCCAAGTCTCCCGATAAAAATGATACCTCACTTGTGTGGGTAGGCCTAGCGCCCGCGACAGGAATTGCCCCAAATCACAACGTGGACATATCCCATTTTTTGACAGAAAACAGAGCTGTTTTTTGCAAAGTGCCTACCTGTAGATTTTTGCCTCCAGCTCAGCCGGCACCTAGGGAAACCTATCAGACCTATGCATTTTTTGAAAACTACAGACTTAGGGGAATCCAAGATGGGGTGACTTGTGGGGCTCTGACCAGGTTCTGTTACCCAGAAACCTTTGCAAACCTCAAAATTTGGCTAAAAAAACATATTTTCCTCACATTTCGGTGACAGAAAGTTCTGGAATCTGAGAGGAGACACAAATTTCCTACCACCAGCGTTTCCCAAAGTCTCCCGATAAAAATGGTACCTCACTTGTGTGGGTAGGCCTAGCGCCCGCTACAGGAAATGCCCCAAAGCACAACGCGGAGACATCCCATTTTTTGACAGAAAACAGAGCTGTTTTTTGCAAAGTGCCTACCTGTAGATTTTGGCCTCTAGCTCAGCCGGCACCTAGGGAAACCTACCAAACCTGTGCATTTTTTTAAACTAGAGACCTAGGGGAATCCAAGATGGGGTGACTTGTGGGGCTCTGACCAGGTTCTGTTACCCAGAATCCTTTGCAAACCTTAAAATGTGGCTAAAAAAAAACAAATTTTCCTCACATTTCTGTCACAGAAAGTTCTGGAATCGGAGAGGAGGCGCAAATGTCCTTCCACCCAGAGTTCCCCCAAGTCTCCCGATAAAAATGATACCTCACTTGTGTGGGTAGGCCTGGCGCCTGCGACAGGAAATGCCCCAAAGCACAACGTGGACACATCCCATTTTTTGACAGAAAACAGAGCTGTTTTTTGCAAAGTGCCTACCTGTAGATGTTGACCTCTAGCTCAACCGGCACCTATGGAAACCTACCAAACCTGTGCATTTTTGAAAACTAGAGATTTAGGGGAATCCAAGATGGCGTAACTTGTGGGGCTCTGACCAGGTTATGTTACCCAGAATCCTTTGCAAACCTCAAAATTTGGCTAAAAAAACACATTTTACTCACATTTCGGTGACAGAAAATTCTGGAATCTGAGAGGAGGCATACATTTCTTCCACCCAGTGTTCCCCCAAGTCTCCCGATAAAAATGATACCTCACTTGTGTGGGTAGGCCTAGCGGCCGCGTCAGAAAAGGCCCCAAAGCACAACGTGGACACATCCCATTTTTTAACAGAAAACAGAGCTGTTTTTTGCAAAGTGCCTACCTGTAGATCTTGGCCTCCAGCTCAGCCGGCACCTAGGGAAACCTATCAGACCTATGCATTTTTTGAAAACTACAGACTTAGGGGAATCCAAGATGGGGTGACTTGTGGGGCTCTGACAAGGTTCTGTTACCCAGAATCTTTTGCAAACCTCAAAATTTGGCTACAAAAACACATTTTCCTCACATTTCGGTGACAGAAAGTTCTGGAATTTGAGAGGAGGCAAAAATTTCCTTCCACCCAGCGTTCCCCCAAGTCTCCCGATAAAAATGATACCTCACTTGTGTGGGTAGGCCTAGCGCCCGCGACAGGAATTGCCCCAAATCACAACGTGGACATATCCCATTTTTTGACAGAAAACAGAGCTGTTTTTTGCAAAGTGCCTACCTGTAGATTTTTGCCTCCAGCTCAGCCGGCACCTAGGGAAACCTATCAGACCTATGCATTTTTTGAAAACTACAGACTTAGGGGAATCCAAGATGGGGTGACTTGTGGGGCTCTGACCAGGTTCTGTTACCCAGAAACCTTTGCAAACCTCAAAATTTGGCTAAAAAAACATATTTTCCTCACATTTCGGTGACAGAAAGTTCTGGAATCTGAGAGGAGACACAAATTTCCTACCACCAGCGTTTCCCAAAGTCTCCCGATAAAAATGGTACCTCACTTGTGTGGGTAGGCCTAGCGCCCGCTACAGGAAATGCCCCAAAGCACAACGCGGAGACATCCCATTTTTTGACAGAAAACAGAGCTGTTTTTTGCAAAGTGCCTACCTGTAGATTTTGGCCTCTAGCTCAGCCGGCACCTAGGGAAACCTACCAAACCTGTGCATTTTTTTAAACTAGAGACCTAGGGGAATCCAAGATGGGGTGACTTGTGGGGCTCTGACCAGGTTCTGTTACCCAGAATCCTTTGCAAACCTTAAAATGTGGCTAAAAAAAACAAATTTTCCTCACATTTCTGTCACAGAAAGTTCTGGGATCTGAGAGGAAGCACAAATTTCCTTTTACCCAGCGTTTCCCCCAAGTCTCCCGATAAAAATGATACCTGACTTCTGTGGGTAGGCCTAGAGCCCGCAACAGGAAATGCCCCAAATCACAACGTGGACACATCCCATTTTTTGACAGAAAACAGAGCTGTTTTTTGCAAAGTGCCTACCTGTAGATGTTGGCCTCTAGCTCAGCCGGCACCTAGGGAAACCTACCAAACCTATGCATTTTTGAAAACTAGAGACTTAGGGGAATCCAAGATGGGTAACTTGTGGGGCTCTGACCAGGTTATGTTACCCAGAATCCTTTGCAAACCTCAAAATGTGGCTAAAAAAACACATTTTACTCACATTTCGGTGACAGAAAATTCTGGAGTCTGAGAGGAGGCAAAAATTTCCTTTTACCCAGCGTTTCCCCAAGTCTCCCGATAAAAATGATACCTGACTTGTGTGGGTAGGCCTAGCGCCCGCAACAGGAAATGCCCCAAAGCACAACGTGGACACATCCCATTTTTTGACAGAAAACAGAGCTGTTTTTTGCAAAGTGCCTACCTGTAGATGTTGGCCTCTAGCTCAGCCGGCACCCAGGGAAACCTACCAAACCTGTGCATTTTTGAAAACTAGAGACTTAGGGGAATCCAAGATGGGGTAACTTGTGGGGCTCTGACCAGGTTATGTTACCCAGAATCCTTTGCAAACCTCAAAATTTGGCTAAAAAAACACATTTTACTCACATTTCGGTGACAGAAAATTCTGGAGTCTGAGAGGAGGCACAAATTTCCTTCCACCCAGTGTTCCCCCAAGTCTCCCGATAAAAATGATACCTCACTTGTGTGGGTAGGCCTAGCGACCGCGTCAGAAAAGGCCCCAAATCACAACGTGGACACATCCCATTTTTTGACAGAAAACAGAGCTGTTTTTTGCAAAGTGCCTACCTGTAGATCTTGGCCTCCAGCTCAGCCGGCACCTAGGGAAACCTATCAGACCTGTGCATTTTTGAAAACTACAGACTTAGGGGAATCCAAGATGGGGTGACTTGTGGGGCTCTGACAAGGTTCTGTTACCCAGAATCCTTTGCAAACCTCAAAATTTGGCTACAAAAACACATTTTCCTCACATTTCGGTGACAGAAAGTTCTGGAATTTGAGAGGAGGCAAAAATTTCCTTCCACCCAGCGTTCCCCCAAGTCTTCCGATAAAAATGATACCTCACTTGTGTGGGTAGGCCTAGCGCCCGCGACAGGAAATGCCCCAAAGCACAACGTGGACACATCCCATTTTTTGACAGAAAACAGAGCTGTTTTTTGCAAAGTGCCTACCTGTAGATCTTGGCCTCCAGCTCAGCCGGCACCTAGGGAAACCTATCAGACCTGTGCATTTTTGAAAACTAGAGCCCTAGGGGAATCCAAGATGGGGTGACTTGTGGGGCTCTGACCAGGTTCTGTTACCCAGAATCCTTTGCAAACCTCAAAATGTGGCTAAAAAAACACATTTTCCTCACATTTCTGTGACAGAAAGATCTGGAATCTGAGAGGAGGCACAAATTTCCTTTTACCCAGCGTTTCCCCAAGTCTCCCGATAAAAATGATACCTGACTTGTGTGGGTAGGCCTAGCGCCCACAACAGGAAATGCCCCAAAGCACAACGTGGACACATCCCCTTTTTTGACAGAAAACAGAGCTGTTTTTTGCAAAGTGCCTACCTGTAGATTTTTGCCTCTAGCTCAGCCGGCACCTAGGGAAACCTACCAAACCTGTGCATTTTTGAAAACTAGAGACCTAGGGGAATCCAAGATGGGGTGACTTGTGGGGCTCTGACCAGGTTCTGTTACCCAGAATCCTTTGCAAACCTCATAATTTGGCTAAAAAAACACAATTTACTCACATTTCGGTGACAGAAAGTTCTGGAATCGGAGAGGAGGCGCAAATGTCCTTCCACCCAGAGTTCCCCCAAGTCTCCCGATAAAAATGATACCTCACTTGTGTGGGTAGGCCTGGCGCCTGCGACAGGAAATGCCCCAAAGCACAACGTGGACACATCCCATTTTTTGACAGAAAACAGAGCTGTTTTTTGCAAAGTGCCTACCTGTAGATGTTGACCTCTAGCTCAACCGGCACCTATGGAAACCTACCAAACCTGTGCATTTTTGAAAACTAGAGATTTAGGGGAATCCAAGATGGCGTAACTTGTGGGGCTCTGACCAGGTTATGTTACCCAGAATCCTTTGCAAACCTCAAAATTTGGCTAAAAAAACACATTTTACTCACATTTCGGTGACAGAAAATTCTGGAATCTGAGAGGAGGCATACATTTCTTCCACCCAGTGTTCCCCCAAGTCTCCCGATAAAAATGATACCTCACTTGTGTGGGTAGGCCTAGCGGCCGCGTCAGGAAAGGCCCCAAAGCACAACGTGGACACATCCCATTTTTTGACAGAAAACAGAGCTGTTTTTTGCAAAGTGCCTACCTGTAGATCTTGGCCTCCAGCTCAGCCGGCACCTAGGGAAACCTATCAGACCTATGCATTTTTTGAAAACTACAGACTTAGGGGAATCCAAGATGGGGTGACTTGTGGGGCTCTGACAAGGTTCTGTTACCCAGAATCTTTTGCAAACCTCAAAATTTGGCTACAAAAACACATTTTCCTCACATTTCGGTGACAGAAAGTTCTGGAATTTGAGAGGAGGCAAAAATTTCCTTCCACCCAGCGTTCCCCCAAGTCTCCCGATAAAAATGATACCTCACTTGTGTGGGTAGGCCTAGCGCCCGCGACAGGAATTGCCCCAAATCACAACGTGGACATATCCCATTTTTTGACAGAAAACAGAGCTGTTTTTTGCAAAGTGCCTACCTGTAGATTTTTGCCTCCAGCTCAGCCGGCACCTAGGGAAACCTATCAGACCTATGCATTTTTTGAAAACTACAGACTTAGGGGAATCCAAGATGGGGTGACTTGTGGGGCTCTGACCAGGTTCTGTTACCCAGAAACCTTTGCAAACCTCAAAATTTGGCTAAAAAAACATATTTTCCTCACATTTCGGTGACAGAAAGTTCTGGAATCTGAGAGGAGACACAAATTTCCTACCACCCAGCATTCTCCCAAGTCTCCCAATAAAAATGATACCTCACTTGTGTGGGTAGGCCTAGCGCCCGCGACAGGAAATGCCCCAATGGGACACATCCCATTTTTTGACAGAAAACAGAGCTATTTTTTGCAAAGTGCCTACCTGTAGATTTTTGCCTCTAGCTCAGCCGGCACCTAGGGAAACCCACCAAACCTGTGCATTTTTTAAAACTAGAGACCTAGGGGAATCCAAGATGGGGTGACTTGTGGGGCTCTGACCAGGTTCTGTTACCCAGAATCCTTTGCAAACCTCAAAATGTGGCTAAAAAAACACATTTTCCTCCCATTTCTGTGACAGAAAGTTCTGGAATCTGAGAGGAGGCACAAATTTCCTTTTACCCAGCGTTTCCCCAAGTCTCCCGATAAAAATGATACCTGACTTGTGTGGGTAGGCCTAGCGCCCACAACAGGAAATGCCCCAAAGCACAACGTGGACACATCCCCTTTTTTGACAGAAAACAGAGCTGTTTTTTGCAAAGTGCCTACCTGTAGATTTTGGCCTCTAGCTCAGCCGGCACCTAGGGAAACCTACCAAACCTGTGCATTTTTGAAAACTAGAGACCTAGGGGAATCCAAGATGGGGTGACTTGTGGGGTTCTGACCAGGTTCTGTTACCCAGAATCCTTTGCAAACCTCAAAACTTGGCTAAAAAAACACAATTTGCTCACATTTCGGTGACAGAAAGTTCTGGAATCGGAGAGGAGACGCAAATGTCCTTCCACCCAGTGTTCCCCCAAGTCTCCCGATAAAAATGATACCTCACTTGTATGGGTAGGCCTGGTGCCCGCGACAGGAAATGCCCCAAAGCACAACGTGGACACGTCCCATTTTTTGATAGAAAACAGAGCTGTTTTTTGCAAAGTGCCTACCTGTAGATGTTGGCCTCTAGCTCTGCCGACACCTAGGGAAACCTACCAAACCTGTGCATTTTTGAAAACTAGAGACTTAGGGGAATCCAAGATGGGGTGACTAGTGGGGCTCTGTCCAGGTTCTGTTACCCAGAATCCTTTGCAAACCTCAAAACTTGGCTAAAAAAACACATTATCCTCACATTTCGGTGACAGAAAGTTCTGGAATCTGAGAGGAGGCACAAATTTCCTTCAACCCAGCGTTCCCCCAAGTCTCCAGATAAAAATGATACCTCACTTGTGTGGGTAGGCCTAGCAACCGCGACAGGAAATGCCCCAAAGCACAACGTAGACACATCCCTTTTCTTGACAGAAAACAGAGCTGTTTTTTGCAAAGTGCCTACCTGTAGATCTTGGCCTCTAGCTCAGCCGGCACCTAGGGAAACCTACCAATCCAGTGCATTTTTGAAAACTAGAGCCTTAGGGGAATCCAAGATGGGGTGACTTGTGGGGCTCTGTCCAGGTTCTGTTACCCAGAATCCTTTGCAAACCTCAAAATTTGGCTAAAAAAACACATTTTCCTCACATTTCGGTGACAGAAAGTTCTGGAATCTGAGAGGAGGCACAAATGTCCTTCTACCCAGCGTTCCCCGAAGTCTCCCGATAAAAATTATACCTCACTTGTGTGGGTAGGCCTAGCGCCCGCGACAGGAAATGCCCCAAAGCACAACGTGGACACATCCCTTTTTTTGACAGAAAACAGAGCAGTTTTTTGCAAAGTGCCTACCTGTAGATCTTGGCCTCCAGCTCAGCCGGCACCTAGGGAAACCTATCAGACCTGTGCATTTTTGAAAACTACAGACTTAGGGGAATCCAAGATGGGGTGACTTGTGGGGCTCTGACAAGGTTCTGTTACCCAGAATCCTTTGCAAACCTCAAAATTTGGCTACAAAAACACATTTTCCTCACATTTCGGTGACAGAAAGTTCTGGAACTTGTGAGGAGGCACAAATTTCCTTCCACCCAGCGTTCCCCCAAGTCTCCAGATAAAAATGATACCTCACTTGTGTGGGTAGGCCTAGGGCCCGCGACAGGAAATGCCCCAAAGCACAACGTGGACATATCCCATTTTTTGACAGAAAACAGAGCTGTTTTTTGCAAAGTGCCTACCTGTAGATTTTTGCCTCTAGCTGAGCCGGGTACCTAGGGAAACCTACCAAATCTGTGCATTTTTGAAAACTAGAGCCCTAGGGGAATCCAAGATGGGGTGACTTGTGGGGCTCTGACCAGGTTCTGTTACCCAGAAACCTTTGCAAACCTCAAAATTTGGCTAAAAAAACACATTTTCCTCACATTTCGGTGACAGAAAGTTCTGGAATCTGAGAGGAGGCACAAATTTCCTACCACCCAGCATTCCCCCAAGTCTCCCGATAAAAAAATGATACCTCACTTGTGTGGGTAGGCCTAGCGCCCGCGACAGGAAATGCCCCAATGGGACACATCCCATTTTTTGACAGAAAACAGAGCTATTTTTTGCAAAGTGCCTACCTGTAGATTTTTGCCTCTAGCTCAGCCGGCACCTAGGGAAACCTACCAAACCTGTGCATTTTTGAAAACTAGAGACCTAGGGGAATCCAAGATGGGGTGACTTGTGGGGCTCTGACCAGGTTCTGTTACCCAGAATCCTTTGCAAACCTCAAAATTTGGCTAAAAAAAGAAATTTTCCTCACATTTCAGTGACAGAAAGTTCTGGAATCTGAGAGGAGGCACAAATTTCCTTCCACCCAGCGTTCCCCCAAGTCTCCCGATAACAATGGTACCTAACTTGTGTGGGTAGGCCTAGCGCCCGCGACAGGAAATGCCCCAAAGCACAACGTGGACACATCCCATTTTTTGACAGAAAACAGAGCTGTTTTTTGCAAAGTGCCTACCTGTAGATTTTTGCCTCTAGCTCAGCCGGCACCTAGGGGAACCTATGAAATCTGCCAATTTTTTAAAACTAGAGACCTAGGGGAATCCAAGATGGGGTGCCTTGTGGGGCTCTGACCAGGTTCTGTTACCCAGAATCCTTTGCAAACCTCATAATTTGGCTAAAAAAAGAAATTTTCCTCACATTTCAGTGACAGAAAGTTCTGGAATCTGAGAGGAGGCACAAATTTCCTTCCACCCAGCGTTCCCCCAAGTCTCCCGATAACAATGGTACCTAACTTGTGTGGATAGGCCTAGCGCCCGCGACAGGAAATGCCCCAAAGCACAACGTGGACACATCCCATTTTTTGACAGAAAACAGAGCTGTTTTTTGCAAAGTGCCTACCTGTAGATTTTTGCCTCTAGCTCAGCCGGCACCTAGGGGAACCTACGAAATCTGTCAATTTTTGAAAAATAGAGACCTAGGGGAATCCAAGATGGGGTGACTTGTGGGGCTCTGACCAGGTTCTGTTACCCAGAATCCTTTGCAAACCTCAAAATTTGGTTAAAAAAACACATTTTCCTCACATTTCGGTGACAGAGAGTTCTGGAATCTGAGAGGAGGCACAAATTTCCTTCCAGCCAGCGTTCCCCCAAGTCTCCCAATAAAAATGATACCTCTCTTGTTTGGGTAGGCCTAGCGCCCGCGACAGGAAATGCCCCAAAGCACAACGTGGACACATCCCATTTTTTGACAGAAAACAGAGCTGTTTCTTGCAAAGTGCCTACCTGTAGATTTTGGCCTCTAGCTCAGCCAGCACCTAGGGAAACCTACCAAACCTGTGCGTTTTTGAAAACTAGAGACCTAGGGGAATCCAAGATGGGGTGACTTGTGGGGCTCTGACCAGGTTCTGTTACCCAGAATCCTTTGCAAACCTCAAAATGTGGCTAAAAAAACACATTTTCCTCATATTTCGGTGACAGAAAGTTCTGGAATCTGAGAGAAGGCACAAATTTCCTTCCACCAGCGTTTCCCAAAGTCTCCCGATAAAAATGGTACCTCACTTGTGTGGGTAGGCCTAGCGCCCGCGACAGGAAATGCCCCAAAGCACAACGTGGAGACATCCCATTTTTTGACAGAAAACAGAGCTGTTTTTTGCAAAGTGCCAACCTGTAGATTTTGGCCTCTAGCTCAGCCGGCACCTAGGGAAACCTACCAAACCTGTGCATTTTTGAAAATTAGAGACCTAGGGGAATCCAAGATGGGGTGACTTGTGGGGCTCTGACCAGGTTCTGTTACCCAGAATCCTTTGCAAACCTTAAAATGTGGCTAAAAAAACAAATTTTCCTCACATTTCTGTGACAGAAAGTTCTGGAATCTTAGAGGAGGCACAAATTTCCTTTTACCCAGCGTTTCCCCAAGTCTCCCGATAAAAATGATACCTGACTTGTGTGGGTAGGCCTAGCGCCCGCAACAGGAAATGCCCCAAAGCACAACGTGGACACATCCCATTTTTTGACAGAAAACAGAGCTGTTTTTTGCAAAGTGCCTACCTGTAGATGTTGGCCTCTAGCTCAGCCGGCACCTAGGGAAACCTACCAAACCTGTGCATTTTTGAAAACTAGAGACTTAGGGGAATCCAAGATGGAGTAACTTGTGGGGCTCTGACCAGGTTATGTTACCCAGAATCCTTTGCAAACCTCAAAATTTGGCTAAAAAAACAAATTTTACTCACATTTCGGTGACAGAAAATTCTGGAGTCTGAGAGGAGGCACAAATTTCCTGCCACCCAGGGTTCCCCCAAGTCTCCCGATAAAAATGATACCTCACTTGTGTGGGTAGGCCTAGCGACCGCGTCAGAAAAGGCCCCAAAGCACAACGTGGACACATCCCATTTTTTGACAGAAAACAGAGCTGTTTTTTGCAAAGTGCCTACCTGTAGATCTTGGCCTCCAGCTCAGCCGGCACCTAGGGAAACCTATCAGACCTGTGCATTTTTTAAAACTACAGACTTAGGGGAATCCAAGATGGGGTGACTTGTGGGGCTCTGACCAGGTTCTGTTACCCAGAATCCTTTGCAAACCTCAAAATTTGGCTTCAAAAACACATTTTCCTCACATTTCGGTGACAGAGAGTTCTGGAATCTGAGAGGAGGCACAAATTTCCTTCCAGCCAGCGTTCCCCCAAGTCTCCCGATAAAAATGATACCTCTCTTGTGTGGGTAGGCCTAGCGCCCGCGACAGGAAATGCCCCAAAGCACAACGTGGACACATCCCATTTTTTGACAGAAAACAGAGCTGTTTCTTGCAAAGTGCCTACCTGTCGATTTTGGCCTCTAGCTCAGCCAGCACCTAGGGAAACCTACCAAACCTGTGCATTTTTGAAAACTAGAGACCTAGGGGAATCCAAGATGGGGTGACTTGTGGGGCTCTGACCAGGTTCTGTTACCCAGAATCCTTTGCAAACCTCAAAATGTGGCTAAAAAAAAACATTTTCCTCACATTTCGGTGACAGAAAGTTCTGGAATCTGAGAGGAGGCACAAATTTCCTTCCACCAGCATTTCCCAAAGTCTCCCGATAAAAATGGTACCTCACTTGTGTGGGTAGGCCTAGCGCCCGCGACAGGAAATGCCCCAAAGCACAACGTGGAGACATCCCATTTTTTGACAGAAAACAGAGCTGTTTTTTGCAAAGTGCCTACCTGTAGATTTTGGCCTCTAGCTCAGCCGGCACCTAGGGAAACCTACCAAACCTGTGCATTTTTTTTAAACTAGAGACCTAGGGGAATCCAAGATGGAGTGACTTGTGGGGCTCTGACCAGGTTCTGTTACCCAGAATCCTTTGCAAACCTTAAAATGTGGCTAAAGAAACAAATTTTCCTCACATTTCTGTGACAGAAAGTTCTGGAATCTGAGAGGAGGCACAAATTTCCTTCCACCCAGTGTTCCCCCAAGTCTCCCGATAAAAATGATACCTCACTTGTGTGGGTAGGCCTAGCGACTGCGTCAGAAAAGGCCCCAAAGCACAACGTGGACACATCCCATTTTTTGACAGAAAACAGAGCTGTTTTTTGCAAAGTGCCTACCTGTAGATCTTGGCCTCCAGCTCAGCCGGCACCTAGGGAAACCTATCAGACATGTGCATTTTTGAAAACTACAGACTTAGGGGAATCCAAGATGGGGTGACTTGTGGGGCTCTGACAAGGTTCTGTTACCCAGAATCCTTTGCAAACCTCAGAATTTGGCTACAAAAACACATTTTCCTCACATTTCGGTGACAGAGAGTTCTGGAATCTGAGAGGAGGCACAAATTTCCTTCCAGCCAGCGTTCCCCCAAGTCTCCCGATAAAAATGATACCTCTCTTGTGTGGGTAGGCCTAGCGCCCGCGACAGGAAATGCCCCAAAGCACAACGTGGAGACATCCCATTTTTTGACAGAAAACAGAGCTGTTTTTTGCAAAGTGCCTACCTGTAGATTTTGGCCTCTAGCTCAGCCGGCACCTAGGGAAACCTACCAAACCTGTGCATTTTTTTAAACTAGAAACCTAGGGGAATCCAAGATGGGGTGACTTGTGGGGCTCTGACCAGGTTCTGTTACCCAGAATCCTTTGCAAACCTTAAAATGTGGCTAAAAAAACAAATTTTCCTCACATTTCTGTGACAGAAAGTTCTGGAATCTGAGAGGAGGCACACATTTCCTTTTACCCAGCGTTTCCCCAAGTCTCCCGATAAAAATGATACCTGACTTGTGTGGGTAGGCCTAGCGCCCGCAACAGGAAATGCCCCAAAGCACAACGTGGACACATCCCATTTTTTGACAGAAAACAGAGCTGTTTTTTGCAAAGTGCCTACCTGTAGATGTTGGCCTCTAGCTCAGCCGGCACCTAGGGAAACCTACCAAACCTGTGCATTTTTTAAAACTAGAGACTTAGGGGAATCCAAGATGGGGTGACTTGTGGGGCTCTGACCAGGTTCTGTTACCCAGAATCCTTTGCAAACCTCAAAATGTGGCTAAAAAAACACATTTTCCTCACATTTCGGTGACATAAAGTTCTGGAATCTGAGAGAAGGCACAAATTTCCTTCCACCAGCGTTTCAAAAGTCTCCCGATAAAAATGGTACCTCACTTGTGTGGGTAGGCCTAGCGCCCGCGACAGGAAATGCCCCAAAGCACAACGTGGAGACATCCCATTTCTTGACAGAAAACAGAGCTGTTTTTTGCAAAGTGCCTACCTGTAGATTTTGGCCTCTAGCTCAGCCGGCACCTAGGGAAACCTACCAAACCTGTGCATTTTTTAAACTAGAGACCTAGGGGAATCCAAGATGGGGTGACTTGTGGGGCTCTGACCAGGTTCTGTTACCCAGAATCCTTTGCAAACCTTAAAATGTGGCTAAAAAAACAAATTTTCCTCACATTTCTGTGACAGAAAGTTCTGGAATCTGAGAGGAGGCACAAATTTCCTTTTACCCAGCGTTTCCCCAAGTCTCCCGATAAAAATGATACCTGACTTGTGTGGGTAGGCCTAGCGCCCGCAACAGGAAATGCCCCAAAGCACAACGTGGACACATCCCATTTTTTGACAGAAAACAGAGCTGTTTTTTGCAAAGTGCCTACCTGTAGATGTTGGCCTCTAGCTCAGCCGGCACCTAGGGAAACCTACCAAACCTGTGCATTTTTGAAAACTAGAGACTTAGGGGAATCCAAGATGGAGTAACTTGTGGGGCTCTGACCAGGTTATGTTACCCAGAATCCTTTGCAAACCTCAAAATTTGGCTAAAAAAACAAATTTTACTCACATTTCGGTGAAAGAAAATTCTGGAGTCTGAGAGGAGGCACAAATTTCCTGCCACCCAGTGTTCCCCCAAGTCTCCCGATAAAAATGATACCTCACTTGTGTGGGTAGGCCTAGCGACCGCGTCAGAAAAGGCCCCAAAGCACAACGTGGACACATCCCATTTTTTGACAGAAAACAGAGCTGTTTTTTGCAAAGTGCCTACCTGTAGATCTTGGCCTCCAGCTCAGCCGGCACCTAGGGAAACCTATCAGACCTGTGCATTTTTGAAAACTACAGACTTAGGGGAATCCAAGATGGGGTGACTTGTGGGGCTCTGACCAGGTTCTGTTACCCAGAATCCTTTGCAAACCTCAAAATTTGGCTTCAAAAACACATTTTCCTCACATTTCGGTGACAGAGAGTTCTGGAATCTGAGAGGAGGCACAAATTTCCTTCCAGCCAGCGTTCCCCCAAGTCTCCCGATAAAAATGATACCTCTCTTGTGTGGGTAGGCCTAGCGCCCGCAACAGGAAATGCCCCAAAGCACAACGTGGACACATCCCATTTTTTGACAGAAAACAGAGCTGTTTCTTGCAAAGTGCCTACCTGTAGATTTTGGCCTCTAGCTCAGCCAGCACCTAGGGAAACCTACCAAACCTGTGCATTTTTGAAAACTAGAGACCTAGGGGAATCCAAGATGGGGTGACTTGTGGGGCTCTGACCAGGTTCTGTTACCCAGAATCCTTTGCAAACCTTAAAATGTGGCTAAAGAAACAAATTTTCCTCACATTTCTGTGACAGAAAGTTCTGGAATCTGAGAGGAGGCACAAATTTCCTTTTACCCAGCGTTTCCCCAAGTCTCCCGATAAAAATGATACCTGACTTGTGTGGGTAGGCCTAGCGCCCGCAACAGGAAATGCCCCAAAGCACAACGTGGACACATCCCATTTTTTGACAGAAAACAGAGCTGTTTTTTGCAAAGTGCCTACCTGTAGATGTTGGCCTCTAGCTCAGCCGGCACCTAGGGAAACCTACCAAACCTGTGCATTTTTGAAAACTAGAGACTTAGGGGAATCCAAGATGGGGTAACTTGTGGGGCTCTGACCAGGTTATGTTACCCAGAATCCTTTGCAAACCTCAAAATTTGGCTAAAAAAACACATTTTACTCACATTTCGGTGACAGAAAATTCTGGAGTCTGAGAGGTGGCACAAATTTCCTTCCACCCAGTGTTCCCCCAAGTCTCCCGATAAAAATGATACCTCACTTGTGTGGGTAGGCCTAGCGACCGCGTCAGAAAAGGCCCCAAAGCACAACGTGGACACATCCCATTTTTTGACAGAAAACAGAGCTGTTTTTTGCAAAGTGCCTACCTGTAGATCTTGGCCTCCAGCTCAGCCGGCACCTAGGGAAACCTATCAGACATGTGCATTTTTGAAAACTACAGACTTAGGGGAATCCAAGATGGGGTGACTTGTGGGGCTCTGACAAGGTTCTGTTACCCAGAATCCTTTGCAAACCTCAGAATTTGGCTACAAAAACACATTTTCCTCACATTTCGGTGACAGAAAGTTCTGGAATCTGAGAGGAGGCACAAATTTCCTTCCAGCCAGCGTTACCCCAAGTCTCCCGATAAAAATGATACCTCTCTTGTGTGGGTAGGCCTAGCGCCCGCGACAGGAAATGCCCCAAAGCACAACGTGGAGACATCCCATTTTTTGACAGAAAACAGAGCTGTTTTTTGCAAAGTGCCTACCTGTAGATTTTGGCCTCTAGCTCAGCCGGCACCTAGGGAAACCTACCAAACCTGTGTATTTTTTTAAACTAGAGACCTAGGGGAATCCAAGATGGGGTGACTTGTGGGGCTCTGACCAGGTTCTGTTACCCAGAATCCTTTGCAAACCTTAAAATGTGGCTAAAAAAACAAATTTTCCTCACATTTCTGTGACAGAAAGTTCTGGAATCTGAGAGGAGGCACAAATTTCCTTTTACCCAGCGTTTCCCCAAGTCTCCCGATAAAAATGATACCTGACTTGTGTGGGTAGGCCTTGTGCCCGCAACAGGAAATGCCCCAAAGCACAACGTGGACACATCCCATTTTTTGACAGAAAACAGAGCTGTTTTTTGCAAAGTGCCTACCTGTAGATGTTGGCCTCTAGCTCAGCCGGCACCTAGGGAAACCTACCAAACCTGTGCATTTTTTAAAACTAGAGACTTAGGGGAATCCAAGATGGGGTGACTTGTGGGGCTCTGACCAGGTTCTGTTACCCAGAATCCTTTGCAAACCTCAAAATGTGGCTAAAAAAACACATTTTCCTCACATTTCGGTGACATAAAGTTCTGGAATCTGAGAGAAGGCACAAATTTCCTTCCACCAGCGTTTCAAAAGTCTCCCGGTAAAAATGGTACCTCACTTGTGTGGGTAGGCCTAGCGCCCGCGACAGGAAATGCCCCAAAGCACAACGTGGAGACATCCCATTTTTTGACAGAAAACAGAGCTGTTTTTTGCAAAGTGCCTACCTGTAGATTTTGGCCTCTAGCTCAGCCGGCACCTAGGGAAACCTACCAAACCTGTGCATTTTTTAAACTAGAGACCTAGGGGAATCCAAGATGGGGTGACTTGTGGGGCTCTGACCAGGTTCTGTTACCCAGAATCCTTTGCAAACCTTAAAATGTGGCTAAAAAAACAAATTTTCCTCACATTTCTGTGACAGAAAGTTCTGGAATCTGAGAGGAGGCACAAATTTCCTTTTACCCAGCGTTTCCCCAAGTCTCCCGATAAAAATTATACCTGACTTGTGTGGGTAGGCCTAGCGCCCGCAACAGGAAATGCCCCAAAGCACAACGTGGACACATCCCATTTTTTGACAGAAAACAGAGCTGTTTTTTGCAAAGTGCCTACCTGTAGATGTTGGCCTCTAGCTCAGCCGGCACCTAGGGAAACCTACCAAACCTGTGCATTTTTTAAAACTAGAGACTTAGGGGAATCCAAGATGGGGTAACTTGTGGGGCTCTGACCAGGTTATGTTACCCAGAATCCTTTGCAAACCTCAAAATTTGGCTAAAAAAACACATTTTACTCACATTTCGGTGACAGAAAGTTCTGGAATCGGAGAGGAGCCGCAAATGTCCTTCCACCCAGTGTTCCCCCAAGTCTCCCGATAAAAATGATACCTCACTTGTATGGGTAGGCCTGGCGCCCACGACAGGAAATGCCCCAAAGCACAACGTGGACACGTCCCATTTTTTGATAGAAAACAGAGCTGTTTTTTGCAAAGTGCCTACCTGTAGATGTTGGCCTCTAGCTCTGCCGGCACCTAGGGAAACCTACCAAACCTGTGCATTTTTGAAAACTAGAGACTTAGGGGAATCCAAGATGGGGTGACTAGTGGGGCTCTGTCCAGGTTCTGTTACCCAGAATCCTTTGCAAACCTCAAAACTTGGCTAAAAAAACACATTTTCCTCACATTTCGGTGACAGAAAGTTCTGGAATCTGAGAGGAGGCACAAATTTCCTTTTACCCAGCGTTTCCCCAAGTCTCCCGATAAAAATGATACCTGACTTGTGTGGGTAGGCCTAGCGACCGCAACAGGAAATGCCCCAAAGCACAACGTGGACACATCCCATTTTTTGACAGAAAACAGAGCTGTTTTTTGCAAAGTGCCTACCTGTAGATGTTGGCCTCTAGCTCAGCCGGCACCTAGGGAAACCTACCAAACCTGTGCATTTTTTAAAACTAGAGACTTAGGGGAATCCAAGATGGGGTGACTTGTGGGGCTCTGACCAGGTTCTGTTACCCAGAATCCTTTGCAAACCTCAAAATGTGGCTAAAAAAACACATTTTCCTCACATTTCGGTGACATAAAGTTCTGGAATCTGAGAGAAGGCACAAATTTCCTTCCACCAGCGTTTCAAAAGTCTCCCGATAAAAATGGTACCTCACTTGTGTGGGTAGGCCTAGCACCCGCGACAGGAAATGCCCCAAAGCACAACGTGGAGACATCCCATTTTTTGACAGAAAACAGAGCTGTTTTTTGCAAAGTGCCTACCTGTAGATTTTGGCCTCTAGCTCAGCCGGCACCTAGGGAAACCTACCAAACCTGTGCATTTTTTAAACTAGAGACCTAGGGGAATCCAAGATGGGGTGACTTGTGGGGCTCTGACCAGGTTCTGTTACCCAGAATCCTTTGCAAACCTTACAATGTGGCTAAAAAAACAAATTTTCCTCACATTTCTGTGACAGAAAGTTCTGGAATCTGAGAGGAGGCACAAATTTCCTTTTACCCAACGTTTCCCCAAGTCTCCCGATAAAAATGATACCTGACTTGTGTGGGTAGGCCTAGCGCCCGCAACAGGAAATGCCCCAAAGCACAACGTGGACACATCCCATTTTTTGACAGAAAACAGAGCTGTTTTTTGCAAAGTGCCTACCTGTAGATGTTGGCCTCTAGCTCAGCCGGCACCTAGGGAAACCTACCAAACCTGTGCATTTTTTAAAACTAGAGAATTAGGGGAATCCAAGATGGGGTAACTTGTGGGGCTCTGACCAGGTTATGTTACCCAGAATCCTTTGCAAACCTCAAAATTTGGCTAAAAAAACACATTTTACTCACATTTCGGTGACAGAAAGTTCTGGAATCGGAGAAGAGCCGCAAATGTCCTTCCACCCAGTGTTCCCCCAAGTCTCCCGATAAAAATGATACCTCACTTGTATGGGTAGGCCTGGCGCCCACGACAGGAAATGCCCCAAAGCACAACGTGGACACGTCCCATTTTTTGATAGAAAACAGAGCTGTTTTTTGCAAAGTGCCTACCTGTAGATGTTGGCCTCTAGCTCTGCCGGCACCTAGGGAAACCTACCAAACCTGTGCATTTTTGAAAACTAGAGACTTAGGGGAATCCAAGATGGGATGACTAGTGGGGCTCTGTCCAGGTTCTGTTACCCAGAATCCTTTGCAAACCTCAAAACTTGGCTAAAAAAACACATTTTCCTCACATTTCGGTGACAGAAAGTTCTGGAATCTGAGAGGAGGCACAAATTTCCTTCAACCCAGCGTTCCCCCAAGTCTCCAGATAAAAATGATACCTCACTTGTGTGGGTAGGCCTAGCAACCGCGACAGGAAATGCCCCAAAGCACAACGTAGACACATCCCTTTTCTTGACAGAAAATAGAGCTGTTTTTTGCAAAGTGCCTACCTGTAGATCTTGGCCTCTAGCTCAGCTGGCACCTAGGGAAACCTACCAAACCTGTGCATTTTTGAAAACTAGAGACTTAGGGGAATCCAAGATGGGGTGACATGTGGGGCTCTGACCAGGTTCTGTTACCCAGAATCCTTTGCAAACCTCAAAATATGGCTAAAAAAACACATTTTACTCACATTTCAGTGACAGAAAGTTCTGGAATCTGAGAGGAGCCACAAATGTCCTTCCACCCAGCGTTCCCCCAAGTCTCCAGAAAAAAATGATACCTCACTTGTGTGGGTAGGCCTAGCGCCCGCGACAGGATATGCCCCAAAACACAACGTGGACACATCCCATTTTTTGACAGAAAACAGAGCTGTTTTTTGCAAAGTGCCTACCTGTAGATTTTGGCCTCTAGCTCAGCCGGCACCTAGGGAAACCTACCAAAACTGTGCATTTTTAAAAACTAGAGACTTAGGGGAATCCAGGATTGGGTGACTTATGGGGCTCTGATCAGGTTCTGTTACCCAGAATCCTTTGCAAACCTCAATATTTGGCTAAAAAAAACACATTTTACTCACATTTCGGTGACAGAAAGTTCTGGAATCTGAGAGAAGGCACAAATTTCCTTCCACCAGCGTTCCCCCAAGTCTCCCGATAAAAATGATACCTCACTTGTGTGGGTAGGCCTAGCGCCCGCGGCAGGAAATGCCCCAAAGCACAATGTGGACACATCCCATTTTTTCACAGAAAACAGAGCTGTTTTTTGCAAAGTGCCTACCTATAGATCTTGGCCTCTAGCTCAGCCGGCACCTAGCGAAACCTACCATACCTGTGCATTTTTGAAAACTAGAGCCTTAGGGGAATCCAAGATGGGGTGACTTGTGGGGCTCTGTCCAGGTTCTGTTACCCAGAATCCTTTGCAAACCTCAAAATTTGGCTAAAAAAACACATTTTCCTCACATTTCGGTGACAGAAAGTTCTGGAATCTGAGAGGAGGCACAAATTTCCTTCTACCCAGCGTTCCCCCAAGTCTCCCGATAAAAATTATACCTCACTTGTGTGGGTAGGCCTAGCGCCCGCGACAGGAAATGCCCCAAAGCACAACGTGGACACATCCCTTTTTTTGACAGAAAACAGAGCAGTTTTTTGCAAAGTGCCTACCTGTAGATCTTGGCAGCTAGCTCAGCTGGCACCTAGGGAAACCTATCAAACCTGTGCATTTTTGAAAACTACAGACTTAGGGGAATCCAAGATGGGGTAACTTGTGGGGCTCTGACCAGGTTATGTTACCCAGAATCCTTTGCAAACCTCAAAATTTGGCTAAAAAAACACATTTTACTCACATTTCGGTGACAGAAAATTCTGGAATCTGAGAGGAGGCACAAATTTCCTTCCACCCAGTGTTCCCCCAAGTCTCCCGATAAAAATGATACCTCACTTGTGTGGGCAGGCCTAGCGACCGCGTCAGAAAAGGCCCCAAAGCACAACGTGGACATATCCCATTTTTTGACAGAAAACAGAGCTGTTTTTTGCAAAGTGCCTACCTGTAGATCTTGGCCTCCATCTCAGCCGGCACCTAGGGAAACCTATCAGACCTGTGCATTTTTGAAAACTACAGACTGAGGGGAATCCAAGATGGGGTGACTTGTGGGGCTCTGACAAGGTTCTGTTACCCAGAATCCTTTGCAAACCTCAAAATTTGGCTACAAAAACACATTTTCCTCACATTTCGGTGACAGAAAATTCTGGAATCTGAGAGGAGGCACAAATTTCCTTCCACCCAGTGTTCCCCCAAGTCTCCCGATAAAAATGATACCTCACTTGTGTGCGCAGGCCTAGCGACCGCGTCAGAAAAGGCCCCAAAGCACAACGTGGACACATCCCATTTTTTGTCAGAAAACAGAGCTGTTTTTTGCAAAGTGCCTACCTGTAGATCTTGGCCTCCAGCTCAGCCGGCACCTAGGGAAACCTATCAGACCTGTGCATTTTTGAAAACTACAGACTTAGGGGAATCCAAGATGGGGTGACTTGTGGGGCTCTGACAAGGTTCTGTTACCCAGAATCCTTTGCAAACCTCAAAATTTGGCTACAAAAACACATTTTCCTCACATTTCGGTGACAGAAAGTTCTGGAATTTGTGAGGAGGCACAAATTTCCTTCCACCCAGCGTTCCCCCAAGTCTCCAGATAAAAATGATACCTCACTTGTGTGGGTAGGGCCTAGGGCCCGCGACAGGAAATGCCCCAAAGTACAACGTGGACATATCCCATTTTTTGACAGAAACAGAGCTGTTTTTTGCAAAGTGCCTACCTGTAGATTTTTGCCTCTAGCTGAGCCGGCACCTAGGGAAACCTACCAAATCTGTGCATTTTTGAAAACTAGAGCCCTAGGGGAATCCAAGATGGGCTGACTTGTGGGGCTCTGACCAGGTTCTGTTACCCAGAAACCTTTGCAAACCTCAAAATTTGGCTAAAAAAACACATTTTCCTCACATTTCGGTGACAGAAAGTTCTGGAATCTGAGAGGAGGCACAAATTTCCTACCACCCAGCATTCCCCCAGTCTCCCGATAAAAAATGATACCTCACTTGTGTGGGTAGGCCTAGCGCCCGCGACAGGAAATGCCCCAATGGGACACATCCCATTTTTTGACAGAAAACAGAGCTATTTTTTGCAAAGTGCCTACCTGTAGATTTTTGCCTCTAGCTCAGCCGGCACCTAGGGAAACCTACCAAACCTGTGCATTTTTGAAAACTAGAGACCTAGGGGAATCCAAGATGGGTGACTTGTGGGGCTCTGACCAGGTTCTGTTACCCAGAATCCTTTGCAAACCTCAAAATTTGGCTAAAAAAAGAAATTTTCCTCACATTTCAGTGACAGAAAGTTCTGGAATCTGAGAGGAGGCACAAATTTCCTTCCACCCAGCGTTCCCCCAAGTCTCCCGATAACAATGGTACCTAACTTGTGTGGGTAGGCCTAGCGCCCGCGACAGGAAATGCCCCAAAGCACAACATGGACACATCCCATTTTTTGACAGAAAACAGAGCTGTTTTTTGCAAAGTGCCTACCTGTAGATTTTTGCCTCTAGCTCAGCCGGCACCTAGGGGAACCTACAAAATCTGTCAATTTTTGAAAACTAGAGACCTAGGGGAATCCAAGATGGGGTGACTTGTTGGGCTCTGACCAGGTTCTGTTACCCAGAATCCTTTGCAAACCTCAAAATTTGTTTAAAAAAACACATTTTCCTCACATTTCGGTGACAGAGAGTTCTGGAATCTGAGAGGAGCCACAAATTTCCTTCCAGCCAGCGTTCCCCCAAGTCTCCCGATAAAATGATACCTCTCTTGTTTGGGTAGGCCTAGCGCCCGCGACAGGAAATGCCCCAAAGCACAACGTGGACACATCCCATTTTTTGACAGAAAACAGAGCTGTTTCTTGCAAAGTGCCTACCTGTAGATTTTGGCCTCTAGCTCAGCCAGCACCTAGGGAAACCTACCAAACCTGTGCATTTTTGAAAACTAGAGACCTAGGGGAATCCAAGATGGGGTGACTTGTGGGGCTCTGACCAGGTTCTGTTACCCAGAATCCTTTGCAAACCTCAAAATGTGGCTAAAAAAAGAAATTTTCCTCACATTTCAGTGACAGAAAGTTCTGGAATCTGAGAGGAGGCACAAATTTCCTTCCACCCAGCGTTCCCCCAAGTCTCCCGATAACAATGGTACCTAACTTGTGTGGGTAGGCCTAGCGCCCGCGACAGGAAATGCCCCAAAGCACAACATGGACACATCCATTTTTTGACAGAAAACAGAGCTGTTTTTTGCAAAGTGCCTACCTGTAGATTTTTGCCTCTAGCTCAGCCGGCACCTAGGGGAACCTACAAAATCTGTCAATTTTTGAAAACTAGAGACCTAGGGGAATCCAAGATGGGGTGACTTGTGGGGCTCTGACCAGGTTCTGTTACCCAGAATCCTTTGCAAACCTCAAAATTGTTTAAAAAAACACATTTTCCTCACATTTCGGTGACAGAGAGTTCTGGAATCTGAGAGGAGCCACAAATTTCCTTCCAGCCAGCGTTCCCACAAGTCTCCCGATAAAAATGATACCTCTCTTGTTTGGGTAGGCCTAGCGCCCGCGACAGGAAATGCCCCAAAGCACAACGTGGACACATCCCATTTTTTGACAGAAAACAGAGCTGTTTCTTGCAAAGTGCCTACCTGTAGATTTTGGCCTCTAGCTCAGCCAGCACCTAGGGAAACCTACCAAACCTGTGCATTTTTGAAAACTAGAGACCTAGGGAATCCAAGATGGGGTGACTTGTGGGGCTCTGACCAGGTTCTGTTACCCAGAATCCTTTGCAAACCTCAAAATGTGGCTAAAAAAAGAAATTTTCCTCACATTTCAGTGACAGAAAGTTCTGGAATCTGAGAGGAGGCACAAATTTCCTTCCACCCAGCGTTCCCCCAAGTCTCCCGATAACAATGGTACCTAACTTGTGTGGGTAGGCCTAGCGCCCGCGACAGGAAATGCCCCAAAGCACAACATGGACACATCCCATTTTTTGACAGAAAACAGAGCTGTTTTTTGCAAAGTGCCTACCTGTAGATTTTTGCCTCTAGCTCAGCCGGCACCTAGGGGAACCTACAAAATCTGTCAATTTTTGAAAACTAGAGACCTAGGGGAATCCAAGATGGGGTGACTTGTGGGGCTCTGACCAGGTTCTGTTACCCAGAATCCTTTGCAAACCTCAAAATTTGTTTAAAAAAACACATTTTCCTCACATTTCGGTGACAGAGAGTTCTGGAATCTGAGAGGAGCCACAAATTTCCTTCCAGCCAGCGTTCCCCCAAGTCTCCCGATAAAAATGATACCTCTCTTGTTTGGGTAGGCCTAGCGCCCGCGACAGGAAATGCCCCAAAGCACAACGTGGACACATCCCATTTTTTGACAGAAAACAGAGCTGTTTCTTGCAAAGTGCCTACCTGTAGATTTTGGCCTCTAGCTCAGCCAGCACCTAGGGAAACCTACCAAACCTGTGCATTTTTGAAAACTAGAGACCTAGGGGAATCCAAGATGGGGTGACTTGTGGGGCTCTGACCAGGTTCTGTTACCCAGAATCCTTTGCAAACCTCAAAATGTGGCTAAAAAAACACATTTTCCTCACATTTCGGTGACAGAAAGTTCTGGAATCTGAGAGAAGGCACAAATTTCCTTCCACCAGCGTTTCCCAAAGTCTCCCGATAAAAATGGTACCTCACTTGTGTGGGTAGGCCTAGCGCCCGCGACAGGAAATGCCCCAAAGCACAACGTGGAGACATCCCATTTTTTGACAGAAAACAGAGCTGTTTTTTGCAAAGTGCCAACCTGTAGATTTTGGCCTCTAGCTCAGCCGGCACCTAGGGAAACCTACCAAACCTGTGCATTTTTGAAAACTAGAGACCTAGGGGAATCCAAGATGGGGTGACTTGTGGGGCTCTGACCAGGTTCTGTTACCTAGAATCCTTTGCAAACCTTAAAATGTGGCTAAAAAACAAATTTTCCTCACATTTCTGTGACAGAAAGTTCTGGAATCTGAGAGGAGGCACAAATTTCCTTTACCCAGCGTTTCCCCAAGTCTCCCGATAAAAATGATACCTGACTTGTGTGGGTAGGCCTAGCGCCCGCAACAGGAAATGCCCCAAAGCACAACGTGGACACATCCCATTTTTTGACAGAAAACAGAGCTGTTTTTTGCAAAGTGCCTACCTGTAGATGTTGGCCTCTAGCTCAGCCGGCACCTAGGGAAACCTACCAAACCTGTGCATTTTTGAAAACTAGAGACTTAGGGGAATCCAAGATGGGGTAACTTGTGGGCTCTGACCAGGTTATGTTACCCAGAATCCTTTGCAAACCTCAAAATTTGGCTAAAAAAACAAATTTTACTCACATTTCGGTGACAGAAAATTCTGGAGTCTGAGAGGAGGCATAAATTTCCTGCCACCCAGTGTTCCCCCAAGTCTCCCGATAAAAATGATACCTCACTTGTGTGGGTAGGCCTAGCGACCGCGTCAGAAAAGGCCCCAAAGCACAACGTGGACACACCCCATTTTTTGACAGAAAACAGAGCTGTTTTTTGCAAAGTGCCTACCTGTAGATCTTGGCCTCCAGCTCAGCCGGCACCTAGGGAAACCTATCAGACCTGTGCATTTTTGAAAACTACAGACTTAGGGGAATCCAAGATGGGGTGACTTGTGGGGCTCTGACCAGGTTCTGTTACCCAGAATCCTTTGCAAACCTCAAAATTTGGCTACGAAAACACATTTTCCTCACATTTCGGTGATAGAGAGTTCTAGAATCTGAGAGTAGGCACAAATTTCCTTCCAGCCAGCGTTCCCCCAAGTCTCCCGATAAAAATGATACCTCTCTTGTGTGGGTAGGCCTAGCGCCCGCGACAGGAAATGCCCCAAAGCACAACGTGGACACATCCCATTTTTTGACAGAAAACAGAGCAGTTTTTTGCAAAGTGCCTACCTGTAGATTTTGGCCTCTAGCTCAGCCGGCACCTAGGGAAACCTACCAAACCTGTGCATTTTTTTAAACTAGAGACCTAGGGGAATCCAAGATGGGGTGACTTGTGGGGCTCTGACCAGGTTCTGTTACCCAGAATCCTTTGCAAACCTTAAAATGTGTCTAAAAAAACAAATTTTCCTCACATTTCTGTGACAGAAAGTTCTGGAATCTGAGAGGAGGCACAAATTTCCTTTTACCCAGCGTTTCCCCAAGTCTCCCGATAAAAATGATACCTGACTTGTGTGGGTAGGCCTAGCGCCCGCAACAGGAAATGCCCCAAAGCACAACGTGGACACATCCCATTTTTTGACAGAAAACAGAGCTGTTTTTTGCAAAGTGCCTACCTGTAGATGTTGGCCTCTAGCTCAGCCGGCACCTAGGGAAACCTACCAAACCTGTGCATTTTTGAAAACTAGAGACTTAGGGGAATCCAAGATGGGGTAACTTGTGGGGCTCTGACCAGGTTATGTTACCCAGAATCCTTTGCAAACCTCAAAATTTGTCTAAAAAAACACATTTTACTCACATTTCGGTGACAGAAAATTTTGGAGTCTGAGAGGAGCCACAAATTTCCTTCCACCCAGTGTTCCCCCAAGTCTCCCGATAAAAATGATACCTCACTTGTGTGGGTAGGCCTAGCGACCGCGTCAGAAAAGGCCCCAAAGCACAACGTGGACACATCCCATTTTTTGACAGAAAACAGAGCTGTTTTTTGCAAAGTGCCTACCTGTAGATCTTGGCCTCCAGCTCAGCCGGCACCTAGGGAAACCTATCAGACCTGTGCATTTTTGAAAACTACAGACTTAGGGGAATCCAAGATGGGGTGACTTGTGGGGCTCTGACAAGGTTCTGTTACCCAGAATCCTTTGCAAACCTCAGAATTTGGCTACAAAAACACATTTTCCTCACATTTCGGTGACAGAGAGTTCTGGAATCTGAGAGGAGGCACAAATTTCCTTCCAGCCAGCGTTCCCCCAAGTCTCCCGATAAAAATGATACCTCTCTTGTGTGGGTAGGCCTAGCGCCCGCAACAGGAAATGCCCCAAAGCACAACGTGGACACATCCCATTTTTTGACAGAAAACAGAGCTGTTTCTTGCAAAGTGCCTACCTGTAGATTTTGGCCTCTAGCTCAGCCAGCACCTAGGGAAACCTACCAAACCTGTGCATTTTTGAAAACTAGAGACCTAGGGGAATCCAAGATGGGGTGACTTGTGGGGCTCTGACCAGGTTCTGTTACCCAGAATCCTTTGCAAACCTTAAAATGTGGCTAAAGAAACAAATTTTCCTCACATTTCTGTGACAGAAAGTTCTGGAATCTGAGAGGAGGCACAAATTTCCTTTTACCCAGCGTTTCCCCAAGTCTCCCGATAAAAATGATACCTGACTTGTGTGGGTAGGCCTAGCGCCCGCAACAGGAAATGCCCCAAAGCACAACGTGGACACATCCCATTTTTTGACAGAAAACAGAGCTGTTTTTTGCAAAGTGCCTACCTGTAGATGTTGGCCTCTAGCTCAGCCGGCACCTAGGGAAACCTACCAAACCTGTGCATTTTTGAAAACTAGAGACTTAGGGGAATCCAAGATGGGGTAACTTGTGGGGCTCTGACCAGGTTATGTTACCCAGAATCCTTTGCAAACCTCAAAATTTGGCTAAAAAAACACATTTTACTCACATTTCGGTGACAGAAAATTCTGGAGTCTGAGAGGTGGCACAAATTTCCTTCCACCCAGTGTTCCCCCAAGTCTCCCGATAAAAATGATACCTCACTTGTGTGGGTAGGCCTAGCGACCGCGTCAGAAAAGGCCCCAAAGCACAACGTGGACACATCCCATTTTTTGACAGAAAACAGAGCTGTTTTTTGCAAAGTGCCTACCTGTAGATCTTGGCCTCCAGCTCAGCCGGCACCTAGGGAAACCTATCAGACATGTGCATTTTTGAAAACTACAGACTTAGGGGAATCCAAGATGGGGTGACTTGTGGGGCTCTGACAAGGTTCTGTTACCCAGAATCCTTTGCAAACCTCAGAATTTGGCTACAAAAACACATTTTCCTCACATTTCGGTGACAGAAAGTTCTGGAATCTGAGAGGAGGCACAAATTTCCTTCCAGCCAGCGTTACCCCAAGTCTCCCGATAAAAATGATACCTCTCTTGTGTGGGTAGGCCTAGCGCCCGCGACAGGAAATGCCCCAAAGCACAACGTGGAGACATCCCATTTTTTGACAGAAAACAGAGCTGTTTTTTGCAAAGTGCCTACCTGTAGATTTTGGCCTCTAGCTCAGCCGGCACCTAGGGAAACCTACCAAACCTGTGTATTTTTTTTAAACTAGAGACCTAGGGGAATCCAAGATGGGTGACTTGTGGGGCTCTGACCAGGTTCTGTTACCCAGAATCCTTTGCAAACCTTAAAATGTGGCTAAAAAAACAAATTTTCCTCACATTTCTGTGACAGAAAGTTCTGGAATCTGAGAGGAGGCACAAATTTCCTTTTACCCAGCGTTTCCCCAAGTCTCCCGATAAAAATGATACCTGACTTGTGTGGGTAGGCCTTGTGCCCGCAACAGGAAATGCCCCAAAGCACAACGTGGACACATCCCATTTTTTGACAGAAAACAGAGCTGTTTTTTGCAAAGTGCCTACCTGTAGATGTTGGCCTCTAGCTCAGCCGGCACCTAGGGAAACCTACCAAACCTGTGCATTTTTTAAAACTAGAGACTTAGGGGAATCCAAGATGGGGTGACTTGTGGGCTCTGACCAGGTTCTGTTACCCAGAATCCTTTGCAAACCTCAAAATGTGGCTAAAAAAACACATTTTCCTCACATTTCGGTGACATAAAGTTCTGGAATCTGAGAGAAGGCACAAATTTCCTTCCACCAGCGTTTCAAAAGTCTCCCGGTAAAAATGGTACCTCACTTGTGTGGGTAGGCCTAGCGCCCGCGACAGGAAATGCCCCAAAGCACAACGTGGAGACATCCCATTTTTTGACAGAAAACAGAGCTGTTTTTTGCAAAGTGCCTACCTGTAGATTTTGGCCTCTAGCTCAGCCGGCACCTAGGGAAACCTACCAAACCTGTGCATTTTTTAAACTAGAGACCTAGGGGAATCCAAGATGGGGTGACTTGTGGGGCTCTGACCAGGTTCTGTTACCCAGAATCCTTTGCAAACCTTAAAATGTGGCTAAAAAAACAAATTTTCCTCACATTTCTGTGACAGAAAGTTCTGGAATCTGAGAGGAGGCACAAATTTCCTTTTACCCAGCGTTTCCCCAAGTCTCCCGATAAAAATGATACCTGACTTGTGTGGGTAGGCCTAGCGCCCGCAACAGGAAATGCCCCAAAGCACAACGTGGACACATCCCATTTTTTGACAGAAAACAGAGCTGTTTTTTGCAAAGTGCCTACCTGTAGATGTTGGCCTCTAGCTCAGCCGGCACCTAGGGAAACCTACCAAACCTGTGCATTTTTGAAAACTAGAGACTTAGGGGAATCCAAGATGGGGTAACTTGTGGGGCTCTGACCAGGTTATGTTACCCAGAATCCTTTGCAAACCTCAAAATTTGGCTAAAAAAACAAATTTTACTCACATTTCGGTGACAGAAAATTCTGGAGTCTGAGAGGAGGCATAAATTTCCTGCCACCCAGTGTTCCCCCAAGTCTCCCGATAAAAATGATACCTCACTTGTGTGGGTAGGCCTAGCGACCGCGTCAGAAAAGGCCCCAAAGCACAACGTGGACACACCCCATTTTTTGACAGAAAACAGAGCTGTTTTTTGCAAAGTGCCTACCTGTAGATCTTGGCCTCCAGCTCAGCCGGCACCTAGGGAAACCTATCAGACCTGTGCATTTTTGAAAACTACAGACTTAGGGGAATCCAAGATGGGGTGACTTGTGGGGCTCTGACCAGGTTCTGTTACCCAGAATCCTTTGCAAACCTCAAAATTTGGCTACGAAAACACATTTTCCTCACATTTCGGTGATAGAGAGTTCTAGAATCTGAGAGGAGGCACAAATTTCCTTCCAGCCAGCGTTCCCCCAAGTCTCCCGATAAAAATGATACCTCTCTTGTGTGGGTAGGCCTAGCGCCCGCGACAGGAAATGCCCCAAAGCACAACGTGGACACATCCCATTTTTTGACAGAAAACAGAGCAGTTTTTTGCAAAGTGCCTACCTGTAGATTTTGGCCTCTAGCTCAGCCGGCACCTAGGGAAACCTACCAAACCTGTGCATTTTTTTAAACTAGAGACCTAGGGGAATCCAAGATGGGGTGACTTGTGGGGCTCTGACCAGGTTCTGTTACCCAGAATCCTTTGCAAACCTTAAAATGTGTCTAAAAAACAAATTTTCCTCACATTTCTGTGACAGAAAGTTCTGGAATCTGAGAGGAGGCACAAATTTCCTTTTACCCAGCGTTTCCCCAAGTCTCCCGATAAAAATGATACCTGACTTGTGTGGGTAGGCCTAGCGCCCGCAACAGGAAATGCCCCAAAGCACAACGTGGACACATCCCATTTTTTGACAGAAAACAGAGCTGTTTTTTGCAAAGTGCCTACCTGTAGATGTTGGCCTCTAGCTCAGCCGGCACCTAGGGAAACCTACCAAACCTGTGCATTTTTGAAAACTAGAGACTTAGGGGAATCCAAGATGGGGTAACTTGTGGGGCTCTGACCAGGTTATGTTACCCAGAATCCTTTGCAAACCTCAAAATTTGTCTAAAAAAACACATTTTACTCACATTTCGGTGACAGAAAATTTTGGAGTCTGAGAGGAGCCACAAATTTCCTTCCACCCAGTGTTCCCCCAAGTCTCCCGATAAAAATGATACCTCACTTGTGTGGGTAGGCCTAGCGACCGCGTCAGAAAAGGCCCCAAAGCACAACGTGGACACATCCCATTTTTTGACAGAAAACAGAGCTGTTTTTTGCAAAGTGCCTACCTGTAGATCTTGGCCTCCAGCTCAGCCGGCACCTAGGGAAACCTATCAGACCTGTGCATTTTTGAAAACTACAGACTTAGGGGAATCCAAGATGGGGTGACTTGTGGGGCTCTGACAAGGTTCTGTTACCCAGAATCCTTTGCAAACCTCAGAATTTGGCTACAAAAACACATTTTCCTCACATTTCGGTGACAGAGAGTTCTGGAATCTGAGAGGAGGCACAAATTTCCTTCCAGCCAGCGTTCCCCCAAGTCTCCCGATAAAAATGATACCTCTCTTGTGTGGGTAGGCCTAGCGCCCGCAACAGGAAATGCCCCAAAGCACAACGTGGACACATCCCATTTTTTGACAGAAAACAGAGCTGTTTCTTGCAAAGTGCCTACCTGTAGATTTTGGCCTCTAGCTCAGCCAGCACCTAGGGAAACCTACCAAACCTGTGCATTTTTGAAAACTAGAGACCTAGGGGAATCCAAGATGGGGTGACTTGTGGGGCTCTGACCAGGTTCTGTTACCCAGAATCCTTTGCAAACCTTAAAATGTGGCTAAAGAAACAAATTTTCTCACATTTCTGTGACAGAAAGTTCTGGAATCTGAGAGGAGGCACAAATTTCCTTTTACCCAGCGTTTCCCCAAGTCTCCCGATAAAAATGATACCTGACTTGTGTGGGTAGGCCTAGCGCCCGCAACAGGAAATGCCCCAAAGCACAACGTGGACACATCCCATTTTTTGACAGAAAACAGAGCTGTTTTTTGCAAAGTGCCTACCTGTAGATGTTGGCCTCTAGCTCAGCCGGCACCTAGGGAAACCTACCAAACCTGTGCATTTTGAAAACTAGAGACTTAGGGGAATCCAAGATGGGGTAACTTGTGGGGCTCTGACCAGGTTATGTTACCCAGAATCCTTTGCAAACCTCAAAATTTGGCTAAAAAAACACATTTTACTCACATTTCGGTGACAGAAAATTCTGGAGTCTGAGAGGTGGCACAAATTTCCTTCCACCCAGTGTTCCCCCAAGTCTCCCGATAAAAATGATACCTCACTTGTGTGGGTAGGCCTAGCGACCGCGTCAGAAAAGGCCCCAAAGCACAACGTGGACACATCCCATTTTTTGACAGAAAACAGAGCTGTTTTTTGCAAAGTGCCTACCTGTAGATCTTGGCCTCCAGCTCAGCCGGCACCTAGGGAAACCTATCAGACATGTGCATTTTTGAAAACTACAGACTTAGGGGAATCCAAGATGGGGTGACTTGTGGGGCTCTGACAAGGTTCTGTTACCCAGAATCCTTTGCAAACCTCAGAATTTGGCTACAAAAACACATTTTCCTCACATTTCGGTGACAGAAAGTTCTGGAATCTGAGAGGAGGCACAAATTTCCTTCCAGCCAGCGTTACCCCAAGTCTCCCGATAAAAATGATACCTCTCTTGTGTGGGTAGGCCTAGCGCCCGCGACAGGAAATGCCCCAAAGCACAACGTGGAGACATCCCATTTTTTGACAGAAAACAGAGCTGTTTTTTGCAAAGTGCCTACCTGTAGATTTTGGCCTCTAGCTCAGCCGGCACCTAGGGAAACCTACCAAACCTGTGTATTTTTTTAAACTAGAGACCTAGGGGAATCCAAGATGGGGTGACTTGTGGGGCTCTGACCAGGTTCTGTTACCCAGAATCCTTTGCAAACCTTAAAATGTGGCTAAAAAAACAAATTTTCCTCACATTTCTGTGACAGAAAGTTCTGGAATCTGAGAGGAGGCACAAATTTCCTTTTACCCAGCGTTTCCCCAAGTCTCCCGATAAAAATGATACCTGACTTGTGTGGGTAGGCCTTGTGCCCGCAACAGGAAATGCCCCAAAGCACAACGTGGACACATCCCATTTTTTGACAGAAAACAGAGCTGTTTTTTGCAAAGTGCCTACCTGTAGATGTTGGCCTCTAGCTCAGCCGGCACCTAGGGAAACCTACCAAACCTGTGCATTTTTTAAAACTAGAGACTTAGGGGAATCCAAGATGGGGTGACTTGTGGGGCTCTGACCAGGTTCTGTTACCCAGAATCCTTTGCAAACCTCAAAATGTGGCTAAAAAAAACACATTTTCCTCACATTTCGGTGACATAAAGTTCTGGAATCTGAGAGAAGGCACAAATTTCCTTCCACCAGCGTTTCAAAAGTCTCCCGGTAAAAATGGTACCTCACTTGTGTGGGTAGGCCTAGCGCCCGCGACAGGAAATGCCCCAAAGCACAACGTGGAGACATCCCATTTTTTGACAGAAAACAGAGCTGTTTTTTGCAAAGTGCCTACCTGTAGATTTTGGCCTCTAGCTCAGCCGGCACCTAGGGAAACCTACCAAACCTGTGCATTTTTTAAACTAGAGACCTAGGGGAATCCAAGATGGGGTGACTTGTGGGGCTCTGACCAGGTTCTGTTACCCAGAATCCTTTGCAAACCTTAAAATGTGGCTAAAAAAACAAATTTTCCTCACATTTCTGTGACAGAAAGTTCTGGAATCTGAGAGGAGGCACAAATTTCCTTTTACCCAGCGTTTCCCCAAGTCTCCCGATAAAAATGATACCTGACTTGTGTGGGTAGGCCTAGCGCCCGCAACAGGAAATGCCCCAAAGCACAACGTGGACACATCCCATTTTTTGACAGAAAACAGAGCTGTTTTTTGCAAAGTGCCTACCTGTAGATGTTGGCCTCTAGCTCAGCCGGCACCTAGGGAAACCTACCAAACCTGTGCATTTTTTAAAACTAGAGACTTAGGGGAATCCAAGATGGGGTAACTTGTGGGGCTCTGACCAGGTTATGTTACCCAGAATCCTTTGCAAACCTCAAAATTTGGCTAAAAAAAACACATTTTACTCACATTTCGGTGACAGAAAGTTCTGGAATCGGAGAGGAGCCGCAAATGTCCTTCCACCCAGTGTTCCCCCAAGTCTCCCGATAAAAATGATACCTCACTTGTATGGGTAGGCCTGGCGCCCACGACAGGAAATGCCCCAAAGCACAACGTGGACACGTCCATTTTTTGATAGAAAACAGAGCTGTTTTTTGCAAAGTGCCTACCTGTAGATGTTGGCCTCTAGCTCTGCCGGCACCTAGGGAAACCTACCAAACCTGTGCATTTTTGAAAACTAGAGACTTAGGGGAATCCAAGATGGGGTGACTAGTGGGGCTCTGTCCAGGTTCTGTTACCCAGAATCCTTTGCAAACCTCAAAACTTGGCTAAAAAAACACATTTTCCTCACATTTCGGTGACAGAAAGTTCTGGAATCTGAGAGGAGGCACAAATTTCCTTTTACCCAGCGTTTCCCCAAGTCTCCCGATAAAAATGATACCTGACTTGTGTGGGTAGGCCTAGCGCCCGCAACAGGAAATGCCCCAAAGCACAACGTGGACACATCCCATTTTTTGACAGAAAACAGAGCTGTTTTTTGCAAAGTGCCTACCTGTAGATGTTGGCCTCTAGCTCAGCCGGCACCTAGGGAAACCTACCAAACCTGTTCATTTTTTAAAACTAGAGACTTAGGGAATCCAAGATGGGGTGACTTGTGGGGCTCTGACCAGGTTCTGTTACCCAGAATCCTTTGCAAACCTCAAAATGTGGCTAAAAAAACACATTTTCCTCACATTTCGGTGACATAAAGTTCTGGAATCTGAGAGAAGGCACAAATTTCCTTCCACCAGCGTTTCAAAAGTCTCCCGATAAAAATGGTACCTCACTTGTGTGGGTAGGCCTAGCGCCCGCGACAGGAAATGCCCCAAAGCACAACGTGGAGACATCCCATTTTTTGACAGAAAACAGAGCTGTTTTTTGCAAAGTGCCTACCTGTAGATTTTGGCCTCTAGCTCAGCCGGCACCTAGGGAAACCTACCAAACCTGTGCATTTTTTAAACTAGAGACCTAGGGGAATCCAAGATGGGGTGACTTGTGGGGCTCTGACCAGGTTCTGTTACCCAGAATCCTTTGCAAACCTTACAATGTGGCTAAAAAAACAAATTTTCCTCACATTTCTGTGACAGAAAGTTCTGGAATCTGAGAGGAGGCACAAATTTCCTTTTACCCAGCGTTTCCCCAAGTCTCCCGATAAAAATGATACCTGACTTGTGTGGGTAGGCCTAGCGCCCGCAACAGGAAATGCCCCAAAGCACAACGTGGACACATCCCATTTTTTGACAGAAAACAGAGCTGTTTTTTGCAAAGTGCCTACCTGTAGATGTTGGCCTCTAGCTCAGCCGGCACCTAGGGAAACCTACCAAACCTGTGCATTTTTTAAAACTAGAGAATTAGGGGAATCCAAGATGGGGTAACTTGTGGGGCTCTGACCAGGTTATGTTACCCAGAATCCTTTGCAAACCTCAAAATTTGGCTAAAAAAACACATTTTACTCACATTTCGGTGACAGAAAGTTCTGGAATCGGAGAAGAGCCGCAAATGTCCTTCCACCCAGTGTTCCCCCAAGTCTCCCGATAAAAATGATACCTCACTTGTATGGGTAGGCCTGGCGCCCACGACAGGAAATGCCCCAAAGCACAACGTGGACACGTCCCATTTTTTGATAGAAAACAGAGCTGTTTTTTGCAAAGTGCCTACCTGTAGATGTTGGCCTCTAGCTCTGCCGGCACCTAGGGAAACCTACCAAACCTGTGCATTTTTGAAAACTAGAGACTTAGGGGAATCCAAGATGGGATGACTAGTGGGGCTCTGTCCAGGTTCTGTTACCCAGAATCCTTTGCAAACCTCAAAACTTGGCTAAAAAAACACATTTTCCTCACATTTCGGTGACAGAAAGTTCTGGAATCTGAGAGGAGGCACAAATTTCCTTCAACCCAGCGTTCCCCCAAGTCTCCAGATAAAAATGATACCTCACTTGTGTGGGTAGGCCTAGCAACCGCGACAGGAAATGCCCCAAAGCACAACGTAGACACATCCCTTTTCTTGACAGAAAATAGAGCTGTTTTTTGCAAAGTGCCTACCTGTAGATCTTGGCCTCTAGCTCAGCTGGCACCTAGGGAAACCTACCAAACCTGTGCATTTTTGAAAACTAGAGACTTAGGGGAATCCAAGATGGGGTGACATGTGGGGCTCTGACCAGGTTCTGTTACCCAGAATCCTTTGCAAACCTCAAAATATGGCTAAAAAAACACATTTTACTCACATTTCAGTGACAGAAAGTTCTGGAATCTGAGAGGAGCCACAAATGTCCTTCCACCCAGCGTTCCCCCAAGTCTCCAGAAAAAAATGATACCTCACTTGTGTGGGTAGGCCTAGCGCCCGCGACAGGATATGCCCCAAAACACAACGTGGACACATCCCATTTTTTGACAGAAAACAGAGCTGTTTTTTGCAAAGTGCCTACCTGTAGATTTTGGCCTCTAGCTCAGCCGGCACCTAGGGAAACCTACCAAACCTGTGCATTTTTAAAAACTAGAGACTTAGGGGAATCCAGGATTGGGTGACTTGTGGGGCTCTGATCAGGTTCTGTTACCCAGAATCCTTTGCAAACCTCAATATTTGGCTATAAAAAACACATTTTACTCACATTTCGGTGACAGAAAGTTCTGGAATCTGAGAGAAGGCACAAATTTCCTTCCACCAGCGTTCCCCCAAGTCTCCCGATAAAAATGATACCTCACTTGTGTGGGTAGGCCTAGCGCCCGCGGCAGGAAATGCCCAAAGCACAATGTGGACACATCCCATTTTTTCACAGAAAACAGAGCTGTTTTTTGCAAAGTGCCTACCTATAGATCTTGGCCTCTAGCTCAGCCGGGCACCTAGCGAAACCTACCATACCTGTGCATTTTTGAAAACTAGAGCCTTAGGGGAATCCAAGATGGGGTGACTTGTGGGGCTCTGTCCAGGTTCTGTTACCCAGAATCCTTTGCAAACCTCAAAATTTGGCTAAAAAAACACATTTTCCTCACATTTCGGTGACAGAAAGTTCTGGAATCTGAGAGGAGGCACAAATTTCCTTCTACCCAGCGTTCCCCCAAGTCTCCCGATAAAAATTATACCTCACTTGTGTGGGTAGGCCTAGCGCCCGCGACAGGAAATGCCCCAAAGCACAACGTGGACACATCCCTTTTTTTGACAGAAAACAGAGCAGTTTTTTGCAAAGTACCTACCTGTAGATCTTGGCAGCTAGCTCAGCTGGCACCTAGGGAAACCTATCAAACCTGTGCATTTTTGAAAACTACAGACTTAGGGGAATCCAAGATGGGGTAACTTGTGGGGCTCTGACCAGGTTATGTTACCCAGAATCCTTTGCAAACCTCAAAATTTGGCTAAAAAAACACATTTTACTGCACATTTCGGTGACAGAAAATTCTGGAATCTGAGAGGAGGCACAAATTTCCTTCCACCCAGTGTTCCCCCAAGTCTCCCGATAAAAATGATACCTCACTTGTGTGGGCAGGCCTAGCGACCGCGTCAGAAAAGGCCCCAAAGCACAACGTGGACATATCCCATTTTTTGACAGAAAACAGAGCTGTTTTTTGCAAAGTGCCTACCTGTAGATCTTGGCCTCCAGCTCAGCCGGCACCTAGGGAAACCTATCAGACCTGTGCATTTTTGAAAACTACAGACTGAGGGGAATCCAAGATGGGGTGACTTGTGGGGCTCTGACAAGGTTCTGTTACCCAGAATCCTTTGCAAACCTCAAAATTTGGCTACAAAAACACATTTTCCTCACATTTCGGTGACAGAAAATTCTGGAATCTGAGAGGAGGCACAAATTTCCTTCCACCCAGTGTTCCCCCAAGTCTCCCGATAAAAATGATACCTCACTTGTGTGCGCAGGCCTAGCGACCGCGTCAGAAAAGGCCCCAAAGCACAACGTGGACACATCCCATTTTTTGTCAGAAAACAGAGCTGTTTTTTGCAAAGTGCCTACCTGTAGATCTTGGCCTCCAGCTCAGCCGGCACCTAGGGAAACCTATCAGACCTGTGCATTTTTGAAAACTGCAGACTTAGGGGAATCCAAGATGGGGTGACTTGTGGGGCTCTGACAAGGTTCTGTTACCCAGAATCCTTTGCAAACCTCAAAATTTGGCTACAAAAACACATTTTCCTCACATTTCGGTGACAGAAAGTTCTGGAATTTGTGAGGAGGCACAAATTTCCTTCCACCCAGCGTTCCCCAAATCTCCAGATAAAAATGATACCTCACTTGTGTGGGTAGGCCTAGGGCCCGCGACAGGAAATGCCCCAAAGTACAACGTGGACATATCCCATTTTTTGACAGAAAACAGAGCTGTTTTTTGCAAAGTGCCTACCTGTAGATTTTTGCCTCTAGCTGAGCCGGCACCTAGGGAAACCTACCAAATCTGTGCATTTTTGAAAACTAGAGCCCTAGGGGAATCCAAGATGGGGTGACTTGTGGGGCTCTGACCAGGTTCTGTTACCCAGAAACCTTTGCAAACCTCAAAATTTGGCTAAAAAAACACATTTTCCTCACATTTCGGTGACAGAAAGTTCTGGAATCTGAGAGGAGGCACAAATTTCCTACCACCCAGCATTCCCCCAAGTCTCCCGATAAAAAATGATACCTCACTTGTGTGGGTAGGCCTAGCGCCCGCGACAGGAAATGCCCCAATGGGACACATCCCATTTTTTGACAGAAAACAGAGCTATTTTTTGCAAAGTGCCTACCTGTAGATTTTTGCCTCTAGCTCAGCCGGCACCTAGGGAAACCTACCAAACCTGTGCATTTTTGAAAACTAGAGACCTAGGGGAATCCAAGATGGGGTGACTTGTGGGGCTCTGACCAGGTTCTGTTACCCAGAATCCTTTGCAAACCTCAAAATTTGGCTAAAAAAAGAAATTTTCCTCACATTTCAGTGACAGAAAGTTCTGGAATCTGAGAGGAGGCCCAAATTTCCTTCCACCCAGCGTTCCCCCAAGTCTCCCGATAACAATGGTACCTAACTTGTGTGGGTAGGCCTAGCGCCCGCGACAGGAAATGCCCCAAAGCACAACATGGACACATCCCATTTTTTGACAGAAAACAGAGCTGTTTTTTGCAAAGTGCCTACCTGTAGATTTTTGCCTCTAGCTCAGCCGGCACCTAGGGGAACCTACAAAATCTGTCAATTTTTGAAAACTAGAGACCTAGGGGAATCCAAGATGGGGTGACTTGTGGGGCTCTGACCAGGTTCTGTTACCCAGAATCCTTTGCAAACCTCAAAATGTGTTTAAAAAAACACATTTTCCTCACATTTCGGTGACAGAGAGTTCTGGAATCTGAGAGGAGGCACAAATTTCCTTCCAGCCAGCGTTCCCCCAAGTCTCCCGATAAAAATGATACCTCTCTTGTTTGGGTAGGCCTAGCGCCCGCGACAGGAAATGCCCCAAAGCACAACGTGGACACATCCATTTTTTGACAGAAAACAGAGCTGTTTCTTGCAAAGTGCCTACCTGTAGATTTTGGCCTCTAGCTCAGCCAGCACCTAGGGAAACCTACCAAACCTGTGCATTTTTGAAAACTAGAGACCTAGGGGAATCCAAGATGGGGTGACTTGTGGGGCTCTGACCAGGTTCTGTTACCCAGAATCCTTTGCAAACCTCAAAATGTGGCT